>NW_012105276.1:1688511-1733038 GCF_000951045.1 Mandrillus leucophaeus
AACGACTGGGTACACTGTTTAAGTTATGCCTCTTTTTTATTTTTATTTTTATTTTTTATTTTTTTTGCAAAAGTATGCTGGCTATTAAAGCCCCATAAAACACAAAAAATGGAAAGGAAGTGGTCAAAATCTCCCAAATTGATCTTCTATAGTGAAGAAGAATTGGGCAGGCTCTGGTCATCATTATGTGACTATAAGCACAAAGGTCCAAAGAACACAAAAATGAAAAAAATTCTGCTTGCATGCCTTATGCAGTAACATTTCTGCTTATAGATTTTCTCTGGCCTTTTTGAGAAAAGTATTTGTTCCTAAATTACCTGGTGCAACCATCACAATGTTCGAGAAATTTAATTCTGCTTACATCATTGTTAGAAGCCCAGTGTAACATCTCAAAAGAGCATTTTAAAAATTACTTTTGATATGTCATCCAAATATGAATTGGAACAGGAAGAGAAGTGTTTCTTTCAATGTTATAAGGATTCAAATGTAATGATCACTTTCACTTGGAAAACATGTCATTACCAAGATAAATTTATATAAAGACTTGAAAATACAAATTAAATGGCCCAATATATACATGTGTACATACTCCTATACTTGTATGGTTTTTATTGATACATAATTGTACATACTTATGTGGTACTATACTTGTATGTTTGTGAATATAAATTTCTGTTGCAACTATTTGAATGGTTCCTTTGAGCAATAAGTCATTGGACAAAAAAGACTATTTAAATGGCTACTTAAGGTAATGCCATTTTCTCCAACATTGGCTTCCATAGCAATACTACTATTAACTAATGGTGGGATGTATTTTGGTAATTGGCTGTCATATCCAATCTCCACAAAAAACTGCATATCCCGGATGTCTCCGCTACACATTCAACTCTGTATTGGAAAATCAAAGAAATGTTGTCCCAACACTGACAGAATAATAATGAGAACCAACCAATGGCTTACCCTCTTGCCAGCCAAAATCAAGAATGAGGCTACCTTTTTGGGTCCTCAACCTCACTCCATGGACTGTGGACCAGCCTCTGAGGATGCTCTTCAGGAGGTAAAAGCATTGTCCCTGAGCATCAGTTATCCTCAAGGCTCAGATCAAAGGAAGAGCATCTTCCATATGAGAGACCTCCACTAGCAGCTCTTGCAATCATCCATAACACTTCTGCAGGGCTCACACTTAAAAACAAAATTCCAAGAGAAATAATATAGATAAGATAAACTGTGAAATAGATACAATTGAAGAGTTAAAAAAAAATAAAAAATAAAAAATAAACACAAGGTGGGGGGCTTATAAACCAGTAACCCGATTCTTTTTTTATTCAGTTTCAATAATAAATAATTTAATATAATAATTTATGTGCATTTAAAAGGCTAGGCAATAGAAGCTCTAGGGTAAGCATGACTTTCACAAAGCTGATATAATACCTACCTAACAACAATTCATATTTATTACTGGAATAAATCCCTAAAATTCCTTTCTAAAGGCTTATCAAACCAAATTGGGTCCCAGCCCAACAAATCGAATTAGAAATCCGTGTAAGTCTGCTAACTGAGTTATTAAAGTGATCTGCATGGATATTCCCAGTTCACCAGAAAACCTTCTGTTTGGATGGACATTTAGTCAAATGCTGCCCTCTAGTGAGAAAACTCTTTTAAAGGCTACAAAAGGCCCTGAGATTACAAAGCATTCATGACTTCAAAGACAAGACACCCAAATAAAATTAACCAAGTAAAATCTTCAACTAGAAACCACAGTTATTCTAGATTAAAATATCTATTTGATTTTTACTTTGTCGATTATGCCTATATTTTCTTTCTAATATTATCTTGTAAACAGGTAACATATTTAAATTATCCATGGTAGGGATATCTCAACCCGTGTGATATTTACGTATTTTTAGGCTTTTACATTTGATAATCTAATACTAGTAATTGATATGAAAGTATGACATGTTTATTTCTTTTAGCTAGTGATGCATCCAAATAATTTGTATAAAATAAAATGGCTGATAATATGGTCTCCCACTCTGTCAATTAAAAAAACATAAAACAAGTGGTGGATATTCCACAGAATATTTGTATTACTAATCAACCCTTGGCCGGGCGCAGTGGCTCACGCCTGTAATCCCAGCACTTTGGGAGGCCGAGGCAGGCAGATCACAAGGTCAGGAGATCGAGACCACAGTGAAACCCCGTCTCTACTAAAAACACAAAAAATTAGCCGGGCGCGGTGGTGGGCGCCTGTAGTCCCAGCTACTCGGGAGGCTGAGACAGGAGAATGGCATGAACCCAGGAGGCGGAGCTTGCAGTGAGCCGAGATCGCGCCACTGCACTCCAGCCTGAGCGCAGAGCGAGACTCCGTCTCAAAAATAATAATAATAATAATATTAATAATAATAACAATAATTATAATCAACACTTTACTTCTAGATATTTATTTTACTGTAAAACTCAAGATTTCTAATGTTTTTTAGCAATAAAAGAATATTGTTATATCTTCGAACAGAAAACTCAACCAGGCACTTCTCATTTAGCAAAGGAAAATCTCTACTTTCAAGCTTCTTCACACAATTCTAGTACATTTTACTCATTTAGCAGTAACAGGCACTTAGCATTTTTCAAATTGTATTCTAGACTTTGTAAACCCTGACAGTGTAGATTTCCTCCTAAGACACAATCTTACCAGAGCATTTATTCATTCTTCTGTTATGTCTTTTAGTGAACCTTCATGACTACCTGCTCTAAAACCCCACTCTGCTAGTCATTTTGGATATAATGCTGAAAAAGACGGGCTTGGTTCCAAAACATATGTATCCCATAGCTAAGTGAGGGAAACAGATATGCAATCAGGTGATTATGAAGCCTTCCGATGAAGATAGACATAGTACTCTCCAGGAGCATGTAGAAGGTGTACCTGATCCATATGGGGAAGACAGCAACGCTCCACTCCCCAAGAAAGTAAGACGAGTTCCAATAAGGTTCTACAGCCATTGAAAGTCCTCTGAAAGTAGTGTGAGCCATAAAGACCAATTTCTTTCTGCAGAAGCAATTTCCCCTGATGGCTTGTGCTTTCTTCAGTATATCATTCCCAGTTAGATATGCAGTGATGGTATTTCCACACTCAGCACTGGTGACACTTATGTTTGAATTAACTCTCCCCATAAATGTAAAATATTTCTATTTTAGTATATTTACTTAATAGAAAATTTTATTCTCCTTTCTTAACTTAAAACACACCTACAGAACAGTACGCCTTTCTTTTTCAAAAAAAAAAAATAAGAAAACTAAAATTAAATTTTTGTGTAAGTACCTCGTCCTCATGTGATCTAGTGTACCTGCTAGTACCCTATATGGTCTTGGGCAAGTCATACATCTACAGTCTGGATCCTTTCAGCTCCAATATTCTGTAGGTCTATCAGTGACTCTCTATATAAATTACTCTTGGCCTGGCACAGTGGCTCATGCCTGTAATCTCAGCACTTTGGGAGGCAGAGGGGAATGGATCGTCCTGATCTCAGCAGTTCGGGACCAGCCTGGGCAACATGGCAAAACCCCATCTCTACCAAAAATACAAAAATAAAAATAGAAATTAGCCAGGCATGGTGGCATGTGCCTGTAATTCCAGCTACTTGGGAGGCTGAGGCTTGAGCCTGGGAGGCAGAGGTTGCAGTAAGCTGAGATCACACCACTGCACTTTAGCTTGGGCAACAGAGTGAGACCCTGTCTCAATCAATCAATCAATAAGACTCTTCATTTTAAAGTGTTGTACTTGTTGTTGACTATTGTTGACTTTCAGTTTTTCATCCTCCAATCACCATGGTCATCATGGTTTACAGAAGACAAACTCTTGCTTGAGAAGGATTTTAATCCTGTCCTTTCTTTTTTTTAATTTCTTTTTTATTATACTTTAAGTTCTAGGGTACATGTGCACAACATGCAGGTTTGTTACATATGTATACATGTGCCATGTTGGTGTGCTGCACCCATTAACTCGTCATTTACATTAGGTATATCTCCTAATGCTATCCCTCCCCCCTCCCCCAACCCCATGACAGGTCCCGGTGTGTGATGTTCCCCGCCCTGTGCCCAAGTGTTCTCATTGTTCAGTTCCCACCTATGAGTGAGGAAAAAAAGGAAATGGAAATTGAAGTTTGAGGGGAAGTGTTTACTAAAGTCCTGGTTCTAGATTAAAATGTCAACGACATATGAAGAACACATCTCTATAAGAAGGATTAAGCTCAGGAAATTTGCTACTTAAGAGACCTTTTAGTCCCCTTTAACATTTTTCTCAAAAACATGCATGTGGAAAAGATTGCCGGTATTTGTATTTGTCTTTTAAAATATCTGTCTTATAGATATTTTTTTCTTAAAATTAATTTTAGTGCAGAATAAGAATTTTAAAACAGAGCTTAAAATATATGTATATATCAAGGAGAAAAGCATAGGGTATTCTTAACCCAAATTGCACATGTAAGTAGGTTCAGTTACAACTTCTAAATATTACTCCAAATTCTGAAAAACAGAAAGCTGTACAAAGTAGGTGCAAGGTCCTTACAGGAAAAATTAGAAAACCGGGGTTCTATCTGAGAGTGTAACAAACCTTAACCAAGTTAATTAATTATCCCTCTCTGTTTGAATCTCATTTGTCCTGTCTCACATATGACACTGAGTTTATGTAAGGAGCCTGTGAGCTACTCTTCGTGAGTATACACAAAAACTATAGCAAACTGGCAACAACCTAAACATCCACCAACAGGAAAAGGATAAGCAAAATCTGGTATAGTCATACAGTGAAATACCACATGGCAAATAAAAAGAATAACCTAATCATATACATTTGTATGTATATTCTCTATACATCTACATAGAATACATGAACATTGCTAAATCTCAATAAAAACTATATCATTGAGTAACAAATGCAAGATACAGAATGATACACAATTGTATTACCTATATTTTTTAAATCACACAAAACAATACTATGTTGTTTAAAAATTGCATGTAAATATATAGCTTTTTAAAAAAAATGTACAGTGATTGTCCCTCAGTATGGAGGAAGAGAAATAAAACTCAAAGAAATATGACAAAGAGTTAACCGTTAGTTCTGAGTGCTAAGAATAAGGCTGTGTTCCACTTATTCTTTAGGGATTTTTTAAAACTATATCTTTTAGTTTTCTTTTTAAACTTTATTTCAGGCTGGGTGCAGTGACTCATACTGGTAATCCCAACACTTTGGGAGGCCAAGGCAGGAGCCTAGGAGTTCTAGACCAATCGAGGCAACATGCCTAGATACTGTCTCCACAAAGAATGAGGAAAAAAAAAAAAATTAGTCGCAAGTGGTGGCTTGCACCTGTAGTCCCAGCTACTTGGGAGGCTGAAGCAGGAGGACTGCTTGAGCTCAGGAGTTTAAGGCTGCAGCAGGCTGAGATTGCACCACTGCATTCCAACCTGGGAGACACAGTGAGACCCTGTCTCAAAAAAAATAATAAAATTAGATTAAAATTAAAATTATTTTCAGCTGACAAAAATAAATAGCAACAGTAAAGCCCCTTATTAAAAAGGTTAACATAGGGCTGGTGCAATGACCCTCAGATGCTTCCAATCTTTGTTTCATGATCTTCATCTGCTGATCAACATATGCAATCATCTGATTATAGGGTCAACCTATATTTAATAGAGAATGAAGGCAAATATCTACATAAATGGATCCTGGAATGTAAGTGCAGAGATGCATTCTACAAAAAGAAAATTTACACAATTTCAATTCCAGGCAACCTGAAGGCTTGCGCTTGATACCAGTCAAAAATTCTTTTCCTGGTCTCTGCTTTCAAATCTCCAAATAAAATTAGGACTGTCATAATCTTTTTTTAAAAAGGAAGGGGTCAACCAAATCTCATCATGTTCTTCTTGTTCATATCAGCCCAAGATGCTTTTCCCAGTACTCCTGTCCAAGAGACAAAACATTGAGTAGAATCCCTAGTATCAATTGCCAGATCCATGATTCTGTAAAATCAAGGTGGAAAATACAGGATTTGACTTGCTCCATAGATATAATTTAAGATGTAAACAGACTGTTTACAGAAAGTGGTAAACAAGTAACTGTTAAATGTATGTTCAAATGCTTACCTCAATTCATAATAGGAGAAATGTGATTTAAAATTATACCAAAGTATCTTCTTTTTTCATACCTATTGAATTGACAAATATCAACTTTGATAAGGCCACTTAATGCAGGATGAGGGTGTAGAAAATTAGGCACACTCATCCAATACGGGAGGGAGTGTAATCGGTAAAAAGTCTGTGGAAGATAATTTGGCCACATTCATCCAGATTACAAATGCACATTTCATTTGACCAGCAATTATGTTTCTAGAAATTTATCCTACAGATATTTTTGCATATGTGTGATATGTCATATGTATAAAGTAAGTTTTTGCTGCAGTGTTTTTAATGGCCGAATACTGGAAACACTTTCAATTTTATCAGTTGAAGACTAGTTAATCATAACACAATCACAAAATGGAATATACTGCTGCGATTTAAAAAGGATGAGGAAGCCCTCATGATTTGATATAGAAGATCAAATTATTAAGAGAAGAACCAAAATGCAGAACAGTCTGTGAGAACACTACCATTTGTATGAAAGGGGAAAGACGATATGGACCTAGGATACTTTTGAAAGAACAGACTAGTAGATGTGAATGCCAGCAATTTGGGGGGAGGAGAACAGAACAGGACAAGTGGAGGATAACTCTCAAAGATAGACTTCTTACTGTATACTATATTTTTATTTTGAACATTGTGAATGTGCTACTTGGTTTTAAAAATTAAGTTAAAATTTAAGTGGCATAATTTTAGTTATAATGGTGAGAGACATTTGAAAGATGTCCTAAGTTTTTACAGGTGGCTCCAGTAAATGTAAGGAGGACCCTCCACTCACTTAAAAAAAAAAAAAAAAACTTGAAAAAATGAATTATATCACAAGAAAGAGCTAGGAAGGAAAATCTCCTAAGAGCATGGAATCATTTTGTCAGTTCTGGCAATTTCTCTCATCTGAACCCACCATACAAAAATCAACCCAGATTTTCTTAAAAACAAGCCCAGTTAAAGATACTCAGCCAACCTCTGCTAAATGAGTCCCTATTCAAATTTGTAACCAAGCTTTGAAATCCAACGTTTATCTTTCCCTTCCTGATCTTCAACGTGATTGTGAAACTTAGCAGATGTAGCATAAAATACAGAAGTTGCTCTCTTTTGGCAAAGCAAAAAATGTATCTTCTTAGCTCAAAAATGACAATGCCTATAATGTAGAACCAACAGCTAAAACTAATGTGAGCCACACATTTCAAGTAGATAAAATCCAGCATATACAAAACATCAGTCATAAAACTGGTCATCATGTAGCAATAGGGGTAGACATTTATCCTAACTAGCCCTGAGGGAAGATATTCACCTTAACAGATAGTTATCACTCATTTGCATCTGATTATTGGTGTATGCTTTATTTTAGCCCATTAACTAGAAGGCTATTATGAGGTTAAGGGTTTTACAAATAGACATCTTAAACTGAAAACTTCAAAGTAGATATTTCTGGGTTTTTTGTATATTTGGTTACATTTTTATGTAGAGGAATCAATTGCTTTTGAAAGTTTTATATTATTCTGCCTTGTGTTGTTGTTGTTTTTTACAATTCCTTCAGATGCATCACCATCCAATATATCATCATCCAGCACCGGAGATCCAAAAACTATGAGCACAGCCTCCTGTCTCTACTTGCTGCAAAGGGTCTCCTCGCCACTCCGTGCTGGGGCCACTGAGCTACTTCTGGGCTCTGGGAAGATGTTTGACAACCTTGCTGGATCAGGGCAGTTGAGTTTTTTCTTCTCTGAAGAGCAGCCAGTTCTCATTTTCCTTAAGAAAAATTTCCTTTGTGAAATTCCAGGTTAAAAAAAACACCTATTCCCAGGATGTCCTTAAGCAACTTTGGTACAGAAAGACAATGTTCTATGAATTAATTAGCATTGACTTGAAAGGGTGAACAATTTAGAGAAAAAGAGAAAAATTTCATCAACGGACCTCGGTGTCATAGAATTAAACATATATAAAAGAAAAATAAGGGAAAGAAAAAACGTTTTTCCATTTCTAGTAAATGAACATTTTTCTATGAATAACCAAGTATAATATCCTGGAAATACAATGACAATTTCCCACACAGGCTTTCCTTTTAAAGACACAAAAAGGCTTTTTAAAAACAACTGCCAAATGGACACCTGCACATCTTGAGAGTTACCCACAGAGCTGACTTTGCGTTAAGCTTTTAGTGCTTTTAGTTGGGATAAAAATGCTGCTTCTTTTTTGGCTGGCTCCCCCATCCTGTCGGACTTTTAAGACAAGTTTCACAACTAGTCTGCCACAAGCTCCTACCCCACTGCTTCCTCACTTACGTGGACCTCACAATTTCCCTGACTGATGCAGCTGGCAGCCCAGGGCTGCCTATGATAATAACTGTGACACTCGCTTTTCTTCTGAAGTTGTGGATTCATT
The DNA here is from genome assembly GCF_000951045.1 of Mandrillus leucophaeus. NCBI lineage: Eukaryota > Metazoa > Chordata > Mammalia > Primates > Cercopithecidae > Mandrillus > Mandrillus leucophaeus. Next base: position 1,697,065 of record NW_012105276.1, read on the forward strand.
AAAAAGAAAGCATTGCATCTTGCTAGAGAACAAGGTTGATCCCACATTGAATGTTTCTATTACTTAGATACAAATGACAAATATAAATTACATTTATACGCACACATACACATATACACCTTCTGCAAATTCTACAAATTTGCTGTCTACCCACGGGTGGCAACCCAAGCCAATGCCCGTATAGCAGCTGCTACTCGAAGTGTATACTTTAAAAGAAACAATCTGCACTTAAAGAAAGAAATCCTTTCATCATGTTTATTGATTGCATTTGTAGCTTTTATTTTCCTTTTTATAAAATTTCCCCCACCAGTCAGTCATTTATCATTTGCTTTCCTGGGTGCTGACCTTTTGAAGCAAGCTGGAGCTCTGTGTACAAAATTGTATTCCAAACTTGTGCTCCTCCTTTGCCACTTGCCTGGGTTAAAAATGGCCAAACTGACTTTTAATTTGGCTAAATAAAATAAATAAATAAATAAAATGTCCCCAGGTTAAGACCCTGCATTCCAGGTTTCAGCCCAGAGTGAATTTGTATGGCCAAGTTATAAACCCCTGAAAATAGGAAACTAATGCCATGAGGATTTAAAATAATAGAAAATGTTTCACATAATATAAATCCATAAGCAGTGTATTATATTTAAGTCTTAATATCTACATACTTGGATTATCTTATATCTTGACAATCACACAAAGTAATCTCCCTCCTTCTCCCACTTTCCTTTGACTCTGGGTTTCATTCCTATGTATTAAGAATGCTCTGGGCCATAAAATACTGTATTAATATTAGTTTGTCACAGCAGACTAAATTTAGAACAACTCATTAATATGGGAGAGTTAAAGGCAGTCAGACAAGAGTACCAGGGACTATAAGCTTTTAAGGCTATAAGTTATGCAGATATGCCACTTGAACTGGAGAGCCAGTCATTCTTTTTGTTACTAATAAGAGATTCTATTAGTTCTAAGCTGATTCTAATTCTAATTAAGCAATGTGGGAAAAGGCAATTTTGCCATTGTAGGTGGAGTTGATGTGCAACTGGAATAAGTCTTATATCATCCCGCTTGGCTTCCTAGTCATAAAGATTAGTGGCACATGCATGGAATGAATATTCTTCCTGCCACCCATACAGAAAAGCAACTTCACTGCTGTATTTGGGGTGGTAAAATCATAATCGATGTTCCTGGAAGGAGTCTAGTAATCTGTGCTTTTTCAAAGCAAACCTTTTGTGGCTCAGAATCACCCCAGTTGTACAAAAAGTTTCGACTTTTTACAAATAAAAACCCTTCAAATGGATCTTCTGGACCTGTTATGCCTTTCTTTGGGCTTGTCAAATATTAATTTTTTTTAAATTTAGTCCCTTGCTAAGCTACAAATATTCATGTTTAACACCAAGTAGCAGTTCAGGGGCTGACGACTTGGTATGTACCTTTTGAATGATGCATAGAAAGCAGCAGTTAGCACAAAGAAAAAGCCACCAGATTGGTCTCAGGGAAACCCAGTGTCTGAATTTTTCATGACTCCTCTAGCACTTAAAGAATAAAAAAACTGGCTACTAGTGTTGGGAGACCAACGTCAGGAAGGTCAGAGCCTGGAAACATGCAAGAGAATCCGGTCTTGCCTGGGGAAAGTGAAAAGGGATTTAAGCTGCTTAGGAGAATTAGAATTTTTTTGTTTTGTTTTGCTTTGTTTGGTATTATACAAACATCAGGGTAGCAAAATAAAATCTATGAAAAAAGTATGCTGTCATACCTCACTAGGGTTCCTTATTTTTGTGTCTCTAAGGACAGCAAAACTTACCTTCTCTTTTCGGTGATGGGGCTCATCGTTAAACTTCCTCAAATTAGGCCTTTTCTGGAATACTTGCTCACCCTTATGGGTTCTCCCTCCAAAGAAAACCGATGAAGAGGGGAAAGTAGAAGCAATTCAATTATTTGTTTCCCTGGGTGTGTTTGGAAACATCTCCCATGGAGGTGAGGAGCAAGAGGGGAAGATGATATCTTAATTGCATAGATGCCCAGTGACACACAACTAAAAACTGTTCTTCCTTTGATGAACTTCTCTGTATTTTATAATGATTTAGAGAAAATCTCAATTGAATCCAGGAAAACAAATGAGTAACTCCTATGGAAGGAAAAAAAAATTGCAGTGTTTAAGCAACTGATGACTTCACCTGTCACCGTCTCATTAAGCTCTTAATGAGTTCTTTTCTATTCTTGGTCACATCTGATTTTTTTTTAATATAAGTCCCTTTGAACAGCTGGGAGTAAGAATTGCCTTTGATCACTGAATTCTTCTGAATTTTCAGTCAAAACGAGGCCATTTTCATCCTGACTTGGGGTATTTTTATGAGTCTATTTCCCCCAAGTACCTTCCTGGGCATAGCTTTCCAGGCTGAGAAGAGCCTGAACAATTAATGTATACATTTTTACATAAATGTTTATAAATTTAACAAAGGGAGAGAGCTTTGCCACAAGAAGCCTCAGCTCTTTTGAAGGCAGTTTTCTAATGATGACCCTTGGCGTGTTGGGCCACATGGGATTCCTCGGAGAAGAGTCGGATGAAAATTAGTCTATTCTCATTTCAAACAGAATTTTGCTGAAGTCCTGATCAGAGCATCAGCATGGAGTCCGGGGAGACAACACTCGCTACTTGATTCACTCCGCAGCCTCCCTCTCCTGGTAATTGTTGCAGGAACACATAGTGACAAGGCTCTAGGATGTGAGCGGTCTGGATGTACTCCGGCTGTTACGCTCTGTTTAAAGATTTAAACCATCAGGGTATGATAAGGCTTTTTGATGTTCATTGAACACGGAGCTTGGGTACAGAAGAAGGGGAAAGGGCTTCACCAGAAGGCAATCATCTTTCAGAGCCACAGTAAGACAGAGAGAGGTGGGGAAATCTCAGCCTCAGCATAGACACGGAACAAAGGGAGATGAAAGGGGCAGGGTGAGGAAGGGGCCAGCTCTGGCTGTGAGGCAGAACTCGCTCTATGAGAGTTCGATGTCTTAAAACGCAGGGAAAGCATTTAGTGTTCCTCTTTCATTAAAACACACTCATCTTTGGGGGTGGGGGCGGGGAGCAGATAAGGCCAGCTCTAAATTTGGATGGCTTCGGTTGATCCTGGATTTGGAAGAGCCTCCCATGGCTTGTTTTGAAATTATTTAATGAGTATTTACTTTGAGTCTGATGAATGTCATTTCCAAAGCTCACACCCCCACAAACCTGGAAGAAGACCTTCCTTAAAGTACATTTTTAAGATCCTCACAGTGTTTTCTTCCCCCACAGGTAAATCCTGAATATTTGTCTAGAAGAACATAATGATCAGCAATGAAAGGGGAAAAAAGTGCCCCCCTACAGAACCCAACCCAATTTCATCTTATCTTCTTCTTTGACAAAACATCAGGTTTTCACCTTGTTCACAGCCCTACCATGCCCTGTTACCAGGCCTGCATTTTGATTGCATTAATGAAACAGAAACCAAGACTTCTCCATTTTTGTCTCCCCAGCCCCTAGCACAGGGTTTGCTGCAGGTAGCAAGGCCTTAACAAATGTTTGTCGAGTTAACAAATGAATGACCCTAGAAAGTGACAGGATGGATATCCATTTATTTTCAGAGCCTGCATCCAACGTTTCAGAGAAAAGCTGCATAAAGAAAGCAAGAAGTTGTGCTTTCTCCTGCTTGCATCCTATACCGGTATTGCAAGGCAGAGTTGATGAGAACAGGTACTTTGGAATCAAACACACCTGGAATTGCAGGCTGATTGGTCCACTTACCACAGGACTCTGGGCAACTTATTTCACTTTCCTAAGCTGTATTTCCCCCATCTGAAGAATAAGAATATTTTAAGAAGCTTCCTCTTTGGGGTGAAAAAAATTCATGTAACGTGCTTAGCATAATATTTAGTATATAGTAAAATTTTTAAAAATATAACTATTGCTGTTAATATTATTGCTATGATTCATGTTGATACCCAAAACATTTTCAGATGTGGTGGCCTCCAGTGGAGACTTTAGAAACATATAGTCATCAAAGCAATTTAAAACTGTCTCTATAGTGACATGAATAATACGTGTTGTAACCTTCTGGCCTCCTCTGGTCTGACGATGTGCTCTTGTTCCCACCTCACGTAATTGTTCTCTCCTTAGAAGTAAGTCCTTCCTCACTTAGGTATCAGCAATGCAACTTGAGGTGGATTTGGTCAACCAAACACTGGGAAACTAAAATGGGGCCTGCTTGTTTTAACTGGGAAAGTAATAAACCAATCCAAACAACATGTACAGTGCTGTGCCCATTTCCTCACAGATTTAAGTTCAATGAAGCATAAAAACCACTGCTTCTGAGCAGGCATAAAGGAGATGAGGCCCAAAACTCAATTTCGAGGGTGCATTCCAGTGAGCCCTGTCCTAGGAGAAGCTGCCAAATACCAACTGCCGATATTTATGCACATCAATTATAAACCAAGCCGTCTTGTATAATCCTCACAACCACCCTACAAGGAGGGTGCAGTTGACAGATGAAAAAATTGAGGTATAGAAATGATAGTATCGGCCAGGCATGGTATCTCAGGCCTGTAATCCCAGCACTTTGGGAGGCCGAGGCTGGTGGATCACTTGAGGTCAGGAGTTCGAGACCAGCCTGGCCAACATGACGAAACCCTGTCTGTACTAAAAATACAAAAAAATTAGCTAGGCATGGTGGCATGTTCCTGTAATCCCAGCTACTTGGGAGGCTCACACAGGAGAATTACTTGAAGCCGGGAAGCGGAGGTTGCAATAAGCAGAGATCACACCACTGCACTCCAGCCTGGGCGACAGAGAGAGACTTTTATCAAAAACAAAAACAAAAAAGTATCGAGAAAATGAGATTTATTGCCATTTTATTTATTTCTCTTTTTCTTTTAACATTTTGCTTAGCAACCTACTAGACTGGACTAGGACACTCACTCTCTCTGAGACGCTGTAGAAATCTCTCAACTTTGGTTCTCAAAGTTCTCATCTGCGTCACTGAGTGTGGGAGTGGGGGCGGAGGAAGTGGATGTGGTGGGCCATTCTAGCCCATACTCTATGATTTCTGCCAGGGGAGCTGAACTCTCCACCACCAGCTGCTGCCCCACTCTGCTGACACTGGAATCTGTGAAAACTACTAACCTTATATAATGATCTTCCTCTCCAATTTCCCCCAGCCTTCCTGCCTCTAATACTGGAAATTGGAGCATGTCAGCCATTACCATTACAGAAAGAGTCCATTTTAGCACAGCTCAAATCTACGGAACACTATGGCCAAGTACCTTGCCCCAAGATTAAGACATAAGGGAATTGCTATTTTCTTTCCTCTAGCCCGCTAACACAGAGAAAGCCAATCCTCTAAAAACCAATTGATTGATGATATAATTTAATATCTTCATAAGATTTCTAGTGGCAGAATCAATCTGCTGCTAGCACAACCATGCAAGGCAGAGAAAAAGAAAAATTGCACCAGTTGCTTTTCTTTTATTGCACTTCCGGGTGCTCTAAGAAAAACTCTCTCCAGAAAATCAATAAGGCAGATTGTGCCCAGCAGTCCCCCATTACAGAATTAAATCCATATGCCAACACAAAACAATGAAGAGACCCAACTAGCAAGGGATCCATTTGCTTTGTTTGACTTTGGCTGCCAGGGAATGAGACCACAAGACTGGATGTAATTTAATGCAAACCTTGGCCTATCCTGGTCATGCATATGACTGACCCTCAGGGCACGACCATCAATTTTCTATTAAAGATCAGAGATTTGACATATCAAAGTCAACATCCAGCTGAATAACTGCAGTAACTTGATAATAATTCTTTTGTGGATTTCACAGTGGCTTTTCAGTAAAGTATCAGAAAGGTAGCCGATTTCAATCCTGACCTGGCAAGATCTGAATATGAAATAAAGGATTTCAGCTTGATCTCCCCATGATGTGAGGATGAATGTTCTGGTAAATGTTAACTTAGTGCTCTGAATAGCTCAGTAATAGATGGGTTTAGGCAGTAATAGGTTTAAAATGTCAACTTATTGAATAATAATTTCATGTTGTACAAATACTATGTGTAAGAAGGGATTTGTTTTGCAAATTTTGAAATAAATGAATGGATTTATAATGTCCTTGACTGTTTCATTGTTCTGATAAGAATTTTACAGAAGAATCAAAATTAGTTTGTGCTTTCTCTGGTCTTGTTTTTCTGCAATTGTCCCTATGCAGTTTTCATAATTACTGGGTCTCCCCGAATTCTGGTCCTTAATTGAGCTCTTCCCTGTTTTGGTCTCCAAAGCCAGGCTGGTAGCATTATTTTCTAGTAAAAATAAAAACTCAATTATCCCTTCCTATAAAATGTTTCATGACACCAATAGCATTAAAAACGTTTCACCAACCCAGCTGTAAAATGCTCAACTGTTCAAAACATAAGAACTGAAAGAAATTGTGTTTCCATAACTGAACTCAGCCCTTCAGTCCAATTATAAGCTGACAGCTCTATAAATCCTGGTGGAACACAAGTGTGGGAAAAACCGAATTGTGATTGGGACACTGAAGGCCTGGGACAAACACCTCTACCACAGGCTGTGGAAAAGGTCCCCAGATTCTGCAACTAACCCCCCTCACCACACACACATGCATGCCTGCACACACACACACACACACACACACACACATACACTTCCAATCATCCTGTATGGAGTAAATAAAACTGCTTAGGGAAACAAGGAGATACCAAAAAACCATCCTGGTGAGCTCTCTGAATACTTCAGGTCTTATTCTTCAGCTCCTCAGCTTCCCTCAACTTTCCAGAAGATTTAGGAGGAGAAACCAAAAAAGCCCACTCTTGCCCACCAACTTGGCACTGAGTAGCTCCTGGTCTCATGCACAAAGGATGTCTTGATTTCCCACATACCAAAACTCCTTTTAGTGGTTTATAGATGCTCACATCTGGGTAATATCTGCATAAACGTGTCCTGAACAGATCTACTCAACCACTCAGTACCGTGATTGAGCACGTTTCTCTCTGCACAGCAGCCACAGGGAGACCCTACCCTAATCAAAGTTCCCCCAGAGGCTAATCATAAGACAAGGATGTAGGTGCTAGTAGTTTATTTGGAAGATGAAAAAAAAATTGGTAAAGGAGTAAGACAGAGAAATGAAGGCAGCCAGTCAAGTTCCAGTGGGAATTAGCTGGGAACTAGTTCCTGCCTTGGGAACCTGGAACTTAGTCCCACTGGGAACACTCTGAGTCAATATAGGACACAAACCCCACTCAAGGAGTAAGGCAGCCAAAGAATTTATACAACTCTCCTATTAGTCATTGGTTGAGGCTGCTCCTGAGGGACATTAATTCCTTGGCATTTCCAGCCTAACATACAGGTAGACAAAAGGCTTCAGGAGCCAGAGAAAGTCCACCGCCCCTCCAAAAAAAGTGTGTGCTGGAAGTTGGAAGTCAGGAACTGTGCACCGAAGTCAAAAAGGAAAGGGATATGAACAGTGTCCACAGCCTCTGCTATAGGCCTTGGCCTTTTATTAATTTTTGAAACTTTTCTAACTAGTTTTTATGTTATGAAAGTATATGGCTCATGTAAAACAACCACAAATTTAAACAGTATAGAGAAGCACATATTTTTTTTCTTTTTTTCTTTTTCTCTTTTTTTTTTTTTTTTTTTTTTTTTTTTACAGTTCCACTCTTGTTGCCCACGCTGGAGTGCAATAGCACTTTCTCAGCTCACTGCAACCTCCGCCTCCCAGGTTCAAGCAATTTTTCTGTCTCAGCCTCTCAAGTAGCTGGCATTACAGGTGCCTGCCACCATGCTCGGCTAATTTTTGTATTTTTAGTAGAGACGGGGTTTCACCATGTTGGCCAGGCTGGTCTCAAACTCCTGACCTCAGGCGATCCACCTGCCTCAGCCTCCCAAAGTGAAGGAGCACAGATTTTTTAAAGGCCCTTTTCCTCCCAGCCACTCAGTTTTATTCTCAGAAGTAACCACCTATTATAGTTTGTTGTGACTCTACATGTAAAACCTAAATATAAAAATACACACAACACACATTTATTGATCATTCTTTTCATACCACACAAATAAGCTCATATTTGACATAATTTCCTGCTGTTTGCTTTTTTCACACAATAATATATTGTGGATATCTTTGCATATCAATATCTCTATATTTGTCTCAAACTTTTTAAGGGATACTAGTATGAACATATCATCATTTGTTTAACCTATTCCCACTTGGTATACATTTAAGTATTTTTTCCAACTTTTTTGTTATCTCAGACAATGTTGCAGCATTGTCAGCAACATATATATACAGTGTGTAGACAATGCTGAACACCATATATATGTATGATATATATTCATCATATATATGATATATATAATTTATCACACATTCATCATATATATGGCATATATAAAAGTTATCACTTATATATGATAAATTCTTACAAATGGAATTATTCAAAGAATATGCACAATTCAAAATTTGGCAAATCATGCCAAAGTAATCTATAAAATATATTTCACCAATTTACACTCCCGCCAACAATGCATAAATGCCCTGTTTTCCTATGTCTGGGCCAACAATGGAAATGATTATACTTCTTAATATTTGACAAACGAATATGTTAAAATGCATTTCTTCTGTTATAAGTGAGGTTACTCAGTTATATTTCTTTGTATCTTCACATCCATCTTTCTAATGTTCTGTTAGTCTTCTTGATATTTTAAAAGCACTCTTTATAAGCAAATACTTTGCTAGTTTGTGTTTTCTCTTTTATTATTGTTTATGTCTTTTTTCTGTTGTGTACAAGTGTTAAACATCTATATTGTTAAATTTATCCTTTTCTGTGATTTCTGGATTTTGTGTCTTAGAATAATCTTCCTCATTATTAAAATCATTAAAAATAAGTTCAATGATGTTTTTTTCTAGAACATTTACTGTGTGATTTTTATTTTAAACCTTTATCTAGTATTTATTTTGGCAAAAGGTATCAAGTAGAAATTTGGTTAAAAAATATTTTATTCCAAATGCTATGTCAGTTTTCTCCAACCAAATATTTTAACAAATAACTAATAATCAGTATTAATTTAAAATATCTTTTTATCAATAATCAATTTCCATGTGACTTTAATTCTATTTCTGTATTATCTATTGTTTTAAATATTATAGATTCATAATACAGTTTATTAACTTGCAAAGTTTGTTCTCCTTCTTTAATCTCTAGAATTTTCCCATGTTTAGTTTTCCAAATAAACTGTAGCATCACTTTATCAAAATCAAAACAAAGTTGGTATTTTTATTGAAATTACTTGCTTATCTAAATTAATGTACAGAGAACTGGCATGTTTACAACATTCATTCTCCCTATCCAAGAACAATATTTTTCATTCATTAGTCTTGTCTTATGTCGCTCAGCAAAGTTTGTTTTGCTTAATTGTCGTTTTGCACCATGGAGGCAGAGAGTTACGAAGAATAATTCTTCTCAGTTACCAGATGTATAGATGTTTGTTATCAGTGATTTTCTTCCTTGTGCTATTATGATAGCCTGTGATACATGATAATATGAATTAGTATCATGTTCTCCCTCAAGAAGACAAAATTTTCTTCATATATGCCCTGCACCTTCCTTGTTGAATTTATTTCTAAGTAATTGCATTTGTGTCTTTGGTAAATGAGATATTTTATCTCATTATGTTTTCTAAACTTTATATTTCTTCTGTTTTAGTTATTAACATTTATTTATTAATTATATATCAGGCCAAGCGCAGTGGCTCATGCCTGTAATCTCAGCATTCTGGGAGGCCAAAGCAGTAGGATCACCTGAGCTCAGAAGTTCAACACTAGCCTGGGAAACATGGCGAAACCCTGTCTACAAAAATTAGCCAGGCATGGTGGCACACACTTGTAGTTCCAGCTACTTAGGGGGTTGAGGCAGGAGGCTCATTTGAGTCCGGGAGTTTGAGGCTGCTATGAGCTATGTTCACACCACTGCACTCCAGCCTGGGCAACAGAGTGAGACTCTATCTCAAAAAAAAAAGTACATATCAGCTACCTACTGGATTCTCTTATAGTCTCTAAAGTTTTTTTTCCTCCCAGTTGATTTCCTTGGAGTTTCCAGACATATAATTATATCAAGTAGAAATAATTTTTTAAATCTTTTCTGTCATAATATTTACATATTAATTATTTTTCTTTTCTAATTGTATTGGCTAGTACTTTTTAAACAATGTTAAGCAATAATAATTGTTAGCAAGTTGTCTTGTTCCTGAGTTTGATTAGAATGTTTAGTTTAATTAGAATGTCTTTTCCCTAAGTTTAATTAGAATTACTAAGAGTGGTACTGGAGTTTAAATTTAAATACATTATTTGTAATATTAAGGAAGAATCCATCTATTTTCACCCTTAAAAAAGTTTAACTGAGGGATAGATGTTTAATTTTTCAAGTATTTTTTTACTATTTGTTGAGTTTTTCTCCTTTGACCTGTTTATATAGCAAATTATATTAACAAATTTCCTAATAAGAAAGTATTCTTGCATTCCTGAAATTAATCAATTTAATCATATTCTATTGCTGTTGCATTGGATTCCATTTGCTCTGCTTTACTTGGTAGGGTGTTTTTTAAATTCATTAGTAAGGTTTATGCATATTTTTCTTTTATATGCTGTCTTTGACAGATACAGTCATGTGTTACATAATGATGTTTCAGTCAATGAGACCACATATACAACATAGTCCCATAAAATTAAAATATAGTAAATATAGTATATTTTTGTACCTTTTCTACATTTAGATATGTTTAGATATACAAATACCATTCTGCTACAATTGCCTATAGTATTCAGTACAGTAGCATGTTGTGCAGGTTTGTAGCCTAGGAGCAATAGGCTACACCATATACCCTAGGTGTGTGGTAGGCTAAACCACTGAAGTTGTGTAAGTACACTCTATGATGTTCACACAATAATGAAATTGCCTAACAATGAATTTCTCAGAACATATCACCATTGTTAAGTGACACATGACTGTATTAGGATCACTGTTAGGCCAGCAGGTCTTTTCTGAAAACTGGCAGAAGAGATTTTCTCATTTTAAGAGTTGACCTCAACCAGAGATGGAGAATTATCTGGAGACCACATGATTTCTCTTGGTATAACCCCAAGTATGGATATGGGCATAGTTTAATTCAAAAATATGTACTGAGCAAGTAAGCATTGGGTGAAATTATATAAGAGGGAATTTGGCTCTTAAAATTAGCATATGAGGCAAAAAATCTAAAATGTTATTTATCAAAATGTTGAAGGGAACTTTCTATTGTCCTGAAATTTCAACTGAAGCCCAAAGAAAAAAATAACTGGTAACAAATATCCATACAGCTGATACAAAAGCAACTTACATCCTTGAAAGTTTTACTATAAGATGAAAAAATTAGTGCTGTGAGCCAACTCCAGGCTTATTTAAAAACAAAAACAAAAAAAACTCAAGACATTTCAAATGAAAATTCAGAGTCATTGAGGTAAAAAACTGTAAGCCAAGTCAGGAGTACTGTAGGATTTCCCCACTTCTCCTCATAGATGACCCCTCCTGAGTCAAGTGAGAAAGGAGCTCAGGAAAATCTCTCACAGAGACTGTCTTCCAGAAGAGAGGATTGACACGTTAGCCTCCAACTGAGATGTGAGCCACAGAGACTTTCTAGTGCCCTTGGATTAGAGCTGAGCCTGGGGCAATTCTTGAGGGATGATGATATAGTGTTCTCAGGGCTTTGAGGTTATGTGTAAAAACAAACCTTGTGTGGACCAAAGTGACAAGAGAAGAAAAGATAGCAGTGTAAATGGCTTATTCTTCCAGAGTTTGGTGTGGCAAGCATGTTGAGTTTTCCTCTGAGCTAAGGGATTCTCTCATGAGCTACTATCTTGAAAGGCCTCCATCCTAGAAGGCTGCCTGCCTGAGCAAGACAATACCAGTAAAAAAACGTCCTGACAGTCTACCATCCTATGCAGGAACTAAGCAAAGAGTTGTAAGAGCTCATCTAGGGAACAGGTTTCCAATATTGAGAATCAGTGCAGTGCCAAAGGCCCTCAAAGAAGTCGCCAAAGAACCCACAAAAGTTCCCAGAATGAGAACTATCTGACACATGGTAGGCACCGCAGCCAAATTTTATCCTCACCTGTCAAGCATGACTTTGCCCCTATACCGCTCATCTCATCCTTCTTACCCTAGCGCAAGAGCAGCTAGAAATAAAGAAAGCGGAAAAAGAGTAGAACAAGGCAGTACAATAGTGGAAGGAACAAAATACTACACATCTTCTTCTGTTGTCTTACAGATTTTTGAATGGGGTCTAATCTTGGTAGGAAGTGTGGCAAGGAAAGTTTGGAACTGGGTGAGAGAATAAAGGTGTGATTCGAAACGAACTGGGAATCCTATTTATTATTTATATATTTATTCATTTGTATCCTACAGAGAGAATTTAATACGGGGAACTAACTTGCAAAGGTTCAAACAAGGAATGGTAAGACAACTTAAACATCAGCAATGGTAGGAAGGTGCTACCCCAAGAACTGCAGAACAAGTAAGGGAGTTGGTGCTGCCTGTGTTCAGGTGTTAGGGTCACCCAGAGGAACCTAGAGGGAATAGGCTAGATGGTGGGAGCTGGGACAACAGAGGAGATATTGCCACTGATGTAGATACAGCCTAAAGCAATGGGAGATTCTCCCCTCCTTTTGGGCTCCAATATTCCACCATCTTTATTGCTTAGACCTTACCACAATCTAATTGGCAAAGGAATCTGGGATCGTAGCATTATGGTTAATTTCAGGTGTTGACTTGACTGGATGAAGGAGTACCTTGAATGAAGTGTTTCCAGAAGAGATTAATATGTGAGTCTAAGTGGAATCAGTGGAAGAGATTCTCCCTTAATGTCGGTGGGCACCATTCAATCTGCAGGGGGCCCGAATAGAACAAAAACAGAAAAAAGGTGACTTGGTCTCTCTCTCCAGGCCTGGGACACCCTTTTCTTCTCCTGCTTTGGACATCAAGACTTCAGGCTATCTGCACTTTGGACTTCAAAACGTAGAGCAGCAGCCCCCCAGTGAACTGGGCATCTTAATACCTAAAAATATTAGATAATTCTAAACCCAAATGTGACTGAAAAAGCTATGGAATATGTCCAAGATATTGCCAAGTTGTGAGGGATACCCAACAGTCCATATTTAAATGCAAAGGTGAGATATATGGCATAGTCAAAATTACCCTTGAAAATCTTTCAGGAAAGGGTTACATCAGAGACTAACACCCCATCTTTCATTAATTCCAACAGAGCAAGTTTTTCTGCCAACACTGGAACAGCTTGCAGCTATTTCAGCTGGGGACAGATGAAGTAGTTGGCTAAGTTTAGCAGCCATGTTGTAGGAAAAATATGTACCTTTAAACATGAGAATCACATCCAGCACAGCAATATGCTCACACTATAAGAGGCATAGAGAAATGGAGTCTGTGTGAGAGAATGGAAAATAGAAAATGATACTCTCCAAAATACTGCTTATTCAAGGCCATAGGCTCATTAAGTGCAATGGTGAGTGGCATCACTTACTTGCCCTAGTAAGTTAAATCTTTCTCCCTGCCTTCTCTGGCTTTCCTCCCCCAACCCCACCCAACCATCTATACAGTTGACCTTTAAACAACATGGGGATTAGGGGGACTGACCTCTGTGCAGTCAAAATCCATGGATAACTATTGACTCCCCCAAAACTTAACTATCAATAGCCTGCTGTTGACCAGAAGCCTCACTAATAATGTAAACAGTCAATTAATGCATATTTTGTATGTTGTATGTATTACATGGTATATTCTTATAATAAAGTAAATTAGAGAAAAGAAAACGTTATGAATAAAATCACAAGGAAGAGAAAATATATCTACTATTCATTAAGTGGAAGTGAATCATCACAAAGGTCTTCGTCCTCGTCATCTTCACTGAGTGGGCTGAGGTGGAGGAAGAAGAGCGGTAGTTGGTCTTGCTGTCTCCGGAGTGACAGAGGTGGAAAAAAATCTACAAGTTTATAAGTAAACCTGTGCAGTTCAAACACATGTTGTTTAAGAGTCAACTGTAGTTAGATACATTTGTATAGGTACAACTCACATATCATGCCATCCACTTTATCTCACTGTGAAGACCCAAAGATGAGTAAGACACACTTCTCACTGAGTTCCCAGGTAAGCAGAAGAATAAATGATGTAAACAAATATGGACTAGGTCCTCTAGGAAAAAGTAAGAATCAAGTCTCATGGAAGTACAAAGGATGTAGTGGTCGTCACCCTGCAGAAGACAGAGGAAACTTCCCAAGAAAAGTAAAATGGCCAGTCCCAGGCCCATCATCCTAAACAGGCAGTACCAATGTCCTAGAGTAGCCATCTCTTCTCTTCCTTCTTGTTTAAACTTGGAAAACCATTTCTTAACATTTATAGCAACAAAAATAATAGCTTTTATTTACAAAGATTTACAAGTAGTTGATTAAGCCCTTTCAGGGGATTCGGTGAGAAAATTTTGAAAGGTGGTGTCTTATACAAAGGTATTAAAGTTGGCAAGTTGTGGAATTCAGACTAGATCCAAGTTACCTAACCACCGATTCAGGGCTCTACACTCAGTGCTTCTGAAACAGAGAGCCATTAATCAAACTTTTAAAACTTATTACTTCTAGGATAGTATTTTCTTGACACTAACTATAAGCAGGTATTAACATAATGATAAATCGGCTTTTGAGATGGAGTCTCGCTCTGTCGCCCAGGCTGGAGTGCAGTGGCGCAATCTCGGCTCACTGCAAGCTCTGCCTCCCGGGTTCACACCATTCACCTGCCTCAGCCTCCTGAGTAGCTGGGACTACAGGCACCCGCCACCTCGCCCGGCTAGTTTTTTGTATTTTTTAGAAGAGATGGGGTTTCACCATGTTAGCCAGGATGGTCTCGATCTCCTGACCTTGTGATCCACCCGCCGCAGCCTCCCAAAGAGCTGGGATTATAGGCGTGAGCCACCATGCCCAGCAACAAATAGGCTTTTGAAAAGGAATTTGCAAAATATCAAGAAATACAAGCCTGTAAGTGGATACTAACAGGAGCATTAGGCTGAGGTCAAAGACAACCTTAATATAGGAATTTCAGGCTTTTATTTATACCATGATTCCAAGCTCCATGAACCAAGGGGAGATGTACTGTGGCAACTCCTTTGTTCTCATGGAGTTGTTCCTCCAATCACCGCAGGTGCAGCTTTTGCTCTCTGACTTCCTATATCCTTTAGGGTACACTTGTAGGATGTGATCCTAGGTTAGAAGTCTCTGCTTCCAGTGGCAGTGTGGTATTACAGGGCTCTGGCTTGGAAGTCAGGAAATTTCAGTTCTGGTGCATTCAACTAATTCCATGAACTAGCTGAGTGATTCATGCGACCTCTCTGCACCTCAATTTTATCATCTTTAAAACTTAGTTAATAATCCCAGACTAAGCTTTATCTCGAGGTACGCTGAAATTCAGTCACTGCTTCTGTCCCCCAATATCTTCAGGTTCTTCACCTGCTGTTTTCAGGGACAGAAACTGGAATCTGACTAGGACTATGCCAGCCTGAGAACAGCATTTCAGTACAAGCCCAATCAGTAGCCTGTGGGCTATAATGCAGGGGACAATGCAGAGAGACACCCTTTTCCTTTACCAGCTAATAATTGGTAGAAAGAGCACTCGAAATCAGATCTTCCAACTCTGCATCAATTGCTCTGCCCACTCCACCTTGAAGTTCTAGCCCTTCAGCATGGCATATAAGGGTCCCCATTCATTGGCCTTGATTTTTTTGTCTTGCTTCCAAACTACGTCGTTATAAGTCATAGTTTTTGGCTTCCATACTTTGTCTCATCCTCTTATCACCTATATGTCTTTTTCTCCCCACTGCATGTGATGGTTTAATAGAACCCTCATTGTTCTTTATAGCTCTTTATAGCTGTTCAAATGGCAGCTTTTTAATGGAATCTTTCCTGATAGATCCTAGAATGGGCCTTCTCTTTTCCGTAGTCCTCAAGCACTTTTTACTTTTCTCAGACATCCTACCATATTTTGCTTTGTGTCATAATTGAGTGTCAATATATCGTTAACATCTTGAAGTCCTTGTCTCTACCTCACTACCCATGACAAAGCCATCCACATTTTCAGTCTCAGGGACACATTGTAAAAGGCAGGAGAGATTCAGCTATGCTGGAATAAAAACACAATCCCCAATATTGCAGTAGTTTTACTCTATTAAGGTTTATCAGAATCTCATACTAAATTTCCAGTGCAAGTTTTAAGCAGGGCAGGGTGTGGCAGCTGGAATTTGTCATGATAATCTCTCAGAAACCAAGGGAAGATGGAGGTTCTACCTCAACAAGAACTTCTGTGTTCCTTACAGCAAGGGATGTGAATATAGAGAATTGAACACTGGCTCTGACGTCTTCCACTGTAAGGTAACCATGTCATTTCGTCTCACATTTCATGGCCAAAGTAAGTTGTATGGCCATGCTTACTTTTAGAGCAGGATACAGAAGTGTGGTACAACAGTGTGGCTGGAAGGAGGAGGAAAATCAAAGTATTGATGAACATATTCATGATATCACAACACCATGCTGTATCTCACCCTCGACTTTGGACCATTTTGTTTCTTCTGACTGGGACACACTGCCCACCTTGTCCATTCATCTGAATAGTTCCTTCTCATCCAAATGTTTTCACTTAGAGTTCCTTTAAAGGTTTTGTTGACTTTAACCTGCAATCACCACTACCACCAAAGCTGGATAAAGTGTCCCTCCAATATACCCAAATGGTATGCTATAGCCATACGAGATCACAGTCGCACTGGTTTGTAGTTTGGTTTATTTGACTCTTTATCATTAGGCCAGGAATTGGTAAACTGGAACCCAAGAACTAAATCCAGCCTGCTGTTGGTTTTACAAATAAAGTTTTATTGGAACACAGTCATAGTCATTCATTTCCATATTGGCTATGGCTACCTTCACCCTAAACCCATTAAGACCATAAACCCCTTGAGGGCAAGAGTTATATTCCAAGTACCTTCTGTATCCCAGCACCTAGCAGAGTTATTGGCTCATACTAGACATTCAATAACTATCTGTTAAATAAGTGAAGAGATGTGAGTGTTTGTTGAATTAAAATCATCTTCAAGAAAAAAGAACAGAAAAACAGGGAATCAGAAAATCAGAAAAACAGGAGTATCAGAATTTCCAATTTTGGCAGGACAAACTCTCTCAGATTCTCTGTTCCAGCTACATATCCTACCACCATTTTTTTTTTTTTTTTTTTTTTTTTTGAGACGGAGTTTCGCTCTGTCACCCAGGCTGGAGTGCAGTGGCCAGATCTCAGCTCACTACAAGCTCCGCCTCCCGGGTTCACGCCATTCTCCTGCCTCAGCCTCCCAAGTAGCTGGGACCACAGGCGCCCGCCACCTTGCCCGGCTAGTTTTTTTGTACTTTTTAGTAGAGACGGGGTTTCACCATATTAACCAGGATGGTCTCGATCTCCTGACCTCGTGATCCGCCCGTCTCGGCCTCCCAAAGTGCTGGGATTACAGGCTTGAGCCACCGCGCCCGGCCTATCCTACCACTTTTTAAAAAATGAGTAAACATGGGGAACCAACATTAATCTTTTAAGGGTCAAGGCAACTAGAATTTGCCACAGCCTAGTTAGAACAAATTAAGCAACCGTGACACTTACGAAATGTCTTAAAATTACAGAATTGCTAAATCCACATCAATTTGCTCTGTAGAATATTTCATTCTCTTTGATTAACAAATCTGACTTAAAAGAAGTGTGTACCCTTCAACACGGTATTGTAAGCCTACAAAAGTCCCACATCTGATATGAATTGCTTTCAAGCTGGGTATCTACAATGTAACATCAGTGTACTTTCTCAGAGCTTCCACAAGTAAACACACAGTGCTGTATCTGGGCTCTGGTGATTTTGCAGCATAGGAAAAAAAAATTAAAATACAAGCAAACCTGATAAGTACAGCATCCCAGCTTGTTTATAACAGCAATTTCAGCTAGTACAGATCCACAATTTATTTGCAAACAGATTAATTAATGTTTCAGCAGCTGTTTGCAGCCAGTCTGTGATCTCACTGAGCACAGATGACACTTTTTTCCTCTTCTATTCCATAGGGGTAATTTCAGCAATGCTTAGATTAGGTTTTCACTGTATCAGCCCACATGATAAAATAAGTTGAGTCCTGAAGCAGCCATGATGGCTTTACAAGATCCCCAGGCCGCCAAGTCTCAGGTGATTCCCCTGTGCCACTGTTCCTGGGCTTCCTTTTAATTATGGCCTCAGAATGCCAGTTTGTAAACAGATCTGCAAGATGAAAACCTGACATTTTAAAAAATTGTTTTTTCCTTCTACTTTTAGGCCCCTCAGGGTTGGTATTCAGCAATGTGTACCACTGGGTGTAATAAAAGCAAATGCTTGAATATTTTTCAGTAACCTGCCAGAGAATAAACAAATGGAAGAACAAATGCTGAAGAGACTACAAGTAATGCACTGTCTAAGCTAGGTGGATCGCTACTGACAAAGCAAGGCAGCTCTTCGGATTTCATTTCTCTTCTTGAAAGAAAAAGAAACAAGGAAGACGAGACAAAATCCCCAAAGCCTCACTAGGCTAAATTTCCTTACTCTACTTTGAACAGACTACACAGATTTTGTTGACTAATTGAGATCAATCCCAGTTGTAAATCGTCTAGCTATCCTACAGCTTTAATTAAGCTACCAGAGGGAGCTGTTTATCAATTAACACTTGTTACAAATTATTAGTAATTATATGGACTTTGTGTATATACTATAGCTTGCAAGACCAAAACTGCCTTTCCCAGTTGTTAGGGAGCAAATTGAATAGTTAATGGGCTATTTGGATGAAGGCATCACTCATCACTGTAATTACAGAATTTCTTCTTTGGCAGAAAGATTTAAGGTGAGTTCCAGCACTATTAGCAGTAGTTGAATAAACATCACTTTAAGTGTTTCTTTTGCCAGGGCTTTGCAAGACCATATTAACCGGTGGACTTTCTAATATGGACTTCAGATGTGTATTTACTTTTTAAGTAATAGACATAATGAAGATGGGAATATTAGGTAAAAGTTGATAATGTATTCAAGCATTAAGGCTACCTATTGAGGTATGCACTGCATTCTGTGATAATTTTAATTGGCTTAATTGAGATGCATAAGCCTGATTAATGTTTAATTCCTTTATATTAAAAAAAAGAGTCAAGTAGTTCGACATTTCTTCAATTATGTTAGATCTTTCTAGACTTCAAAGGAATGTTACATTAGACAGCTAGATACGGGGTGAACTGATTAAAGAATAAAGACTGCTCATTATAATCTAAGAGTACAAAATTGGTTTGTGTAGCCTTTGAAAGTCAAAATTATGAGCTAAAACTTGAGCTACAGTAATTAACCCAACTTATAGTCCTTCTTGCTTATCTATTTGCTTATGATTAGTAATTTAAAATGATCCATGAGATTGATTTACAGATCTAAAGCCCATTCAGGGACCAAAATGTTTTGTCTATGATTTTTACAAACACTGAAGGATTGTATTTAGTAGCATTAGTAAACACCTAATTATCAGTTAAAAATATCAGTACAAAAAAGATTTGATAGCTAACTTCATTACTCTAAATGCATAAAATACTAAAATATTTGTGAAATGTAATCTACTTGCAAAAATTTTTAAGTTTAACTTGCATTTGCTGTGGCTCTCTGGAAAGAATGAAATCAATTAAAAGTGCAGATATCTTAAGGTGATCAACTCTTAATTACTCAATAAATAAGTTTTTTAAGAATACAGCCAGGTACAGTGGCTCACGTCTGTAATCTCAGAACTTTGGGAGGCTGAGGTGGGCGGATCACGAGGTCAGGAGTTCAAGACCAGCCTGATCACCACGATGAAACCCCATCTCTACTAAACAAAAATTAGCCAGGCTTGGTGGTGTGCACCTGTAATCCCAGCTACTCAGGAGGCTGAGGCAAGAGAATCACTTGAACTCGGGAGGCGGAGGTTGTAGTGAGCCAAGATCCTACCAGTGCACTCCAGCCTGGGTGACAGAGCAAGACTCTGTCTCAAAAAAAAAAAAAAAAAAAAAAGAATACGGATGAAAATGTCATCTATGTGTACTCCTTCTAATCCTATGAGAGCTACTCCCTCTCACACACATGCATTTTCCAAAGTGTTCTAAATTCACTTCAGGGAATCATGACAGATTTTGGTGGAAGATGGGCATGAACCATTAGAGAATCACAAGATATTAGAGATGTATCTATCAGAAATAAATAGAGTGATTAGCAAATTTGTTAAACAAATGTTTCCAGGACCTCACTAATACAGCAATATGAAAACTCAAAGCCTTTCATTTGATGAGGGACACATAACAAGTGAAGACAGAGAGAAAATAAATCACAGAGAAAACATTAGGACTGCATTCAAGAGAGTCCTGAGGCTCAAAGCAAATCAGGTTTTCTGGAACATTTATAGTATCATGACTCTATGTTACTTACCATATGAGCTAGTATGTGTGTAACAGTATTCCCCAGAGTTGGTTTCATGGGACAAAATTTCATCCAGTGCTCCATGAAAAGGGGATTCCATGGATAGGTAAGTTTGGGAAATTTTGTAGTATATCCCTCTCTTGAAAAGCCATAATACCCATTAGTATAGTAAATGCTCTAGTTATTTTACCACAGAACATTTTTTTCATCAAATACCAACTAATATGAGTCAACATTCTCAGACCACAGTAGTGTCATCATATGAATTCAAATGAAATACTGACACTTGTTTTTTCCAGAGTAATGTTGATCTCATATGTACAAATCAATGAACTCTTCCCATCTCACCTGTTTCATCTAAGGAACGAGTTTACATGCCCCAGCATGGATGTAGTTTAGCCCTCATAGCCTTCTGCAAACAAGCATAGGAGAGCAGTGAGGCTTTCACACTCCTATTGCTTCTAGTCATTTGCACTGATCAGCACTTGATACTCTGTGTAATACATGTGCTAAAGTTTGCAACCTTAAAAGAGATGGGGAAACTGTGACCTGAAACTGGCTAGGAAAAGTGGAGCCATTTTAAACTTGATGAAAACGTAAGTCCTACAAAAATTGTTTTAAAGAACTAACCAAACACAAAGTGACAATTCCTTTCTCATTGCCTGTGAGACAAATAAGCAAAAGCTAGGGTCCCAATAGATTGATATGGAAATTACATATAGATGCGTGAACTTGTGTGTATTTGTGTGAGAACTAGAAGCAATGATACCTCAGTATTGATGAACACACCTAGCATCCAGATCTTGCTTTCTATATGCCACTCCTCACCAAAAGGAATTAGGGCTCTGTGACCAAATGATTGGTTCCATTGCTGTGGTAGGATGTGTACAAGCTAAGCCTGGAGCATCTTGCTATACTAGAAAGTAAGGAAGTATTCAAAGACTGATGGGGACATGTCAGAAAGACAAGAAACCAGATTCTGAGGACTCCTCAGTAGCTAAATCTGGGTCAATCTAAGCATCAAAATAAATCATTATAGTAACAAATTACAACCCATAGAATATAATAAAATCCTGTGAGCCTATACAGTAGGAAGGAAGGTAAAGAGGAAGAAAGGAAAAGAGGAAGAAAAAAAGAGGGAGGAAGGAACGAAAGAAGAAAGGAAGGAAGGAAGGAAGGAAGGAAGGAAGGAAGGAAGGAAGGAAGGAAGGAAGGAAATATTTTCTGAAAGTAAAATGGCAGCTAATAAATAACAAATACAGAAGAAATGATGAAATTCAAAATCAACATTTGACAACCACCATAGTAATAATCGTTTCGGTCAAGAATCACTAGTAGATATTAAAATTAGTGGGTATATCTGGATGAAAAATAAGATATTTGCATAGTCTCAAAGTATCTCTCCACAAAACACTTAATTACCAAAGGTAACTTTTTAATGGGAAAATCTGGCAGACACCACATTGACCAAGCGATCAAAGTTAGCGTGACGGCTAATGAGACTTACTGGTGTCACATGCCTCCTGATGTGATGCACCAAGAGGGACACAACATCACTTGTATTTTCCCTGCCAAAAATGTACAGTCTGAATCTAACCATGAGGAAATATTAAAGAAACTAACCTGAAGGACTGTCTTTAAAATGACTAGCCTGTACTGTTCAAAAATATCAAGTTCATGAAAAAGAAAAACTGAGGAACTCTCCCAGGTTAAAGAAGACTAAAAACATATGCCATCTACATGTAAAAAAAAATAACACTGGATTCGATCTTGAACCAGAATTATTTTTTCTTTTGTCATAAAAATCATTAATATGATAACTGGCAAAATTCAAGTAAGAGTTGTAGATGTTAAATTAAGTCTAACCTAAAACCACCTCCTTTCATATTTTAAGTTCAGCCTAAAGCTTTCTCCGTGAACTGTAACGTATTCTTGTGTCAATCAACGAGTTTTGGCTAATCAGTGGCAGCCAACTGTTCAAACCATGTTCAAATAAGGGAAACGACTAGCTGTAACCAATCCAGCTGTTTCTGTACCTCACTTCAGTTTTCTGTCACTTTCCTTTTTGTGTCCAAAAATCTTCCACTACGTGGCTGTGCTAGAGTCTCTATGAGCCTATTCTGGTGCAGGAGGCTGCCCGGTTGATGAATGCCTCTTTGCTCAATAAAACTCCATTAAATTTAATTCAACTCCAGGTTTACTTTTCACATAGATTAGATATTAATTAACACTATAACCATGTTAATTTCCTGATTTCGACAATTATACTATACTTATACTATAGTTATATAAGATAGTGTCATTGTTTTTAGGAAATATACACTGAAATGCATAACAGTAAAGTTGTATGTCTGCAACTTAGTCTCAAAAGATTCAGAGAAAGGGTATTTTATATATATATACATACATATATCTATATATATATATGTCCAGAGATATATATATGCATAAATATAAGGACATTTTATATATGTGCATATGCAAAGAGAGAGAGAGAGACAGAGAAAATTATAGGGCATCCCACTAAGAACACATTTTGGTAAAAAATATGAACATTTGGGGAATCTAGATGAAGGATATATAAGAATATACTATGGGCTGGGCACAGTGGCTCACGCCTGAAATCCCAGCACTTTGGCAGGCTGAGGTGGGCAGATTGCTTGAGCCCAGGAGTTTAAGACCAGCCTGGACAACAGGGCAAAACCCCATCTCTACCAAAAAATAAATTAGCCAGGTATGGTAGCGTGTGCTTATAGTTTCAACTATTTGCAGGGGCTAAGGTGGAAAAATCGTTTGAGCCTGGGAGGCTGAGCCTGCAGTGAGCCCAGATCATGCCACTGCACTCCAGCCTGGGTGACCAAGTGAGATCCTGTCTCAAAAAAAAAGAAAAGAAAAAGCACTATATTTTGCGATTTTAAAAGTGAATTTGAATTTTTTTCAAAATTAAAAATAAAAGGAAACAGAAAAGAAAACGCTATGATCTTGGAGAGGAAGCATGCCAGGGAAATAGCCCTGAGATGTGTTTGCTTAGCTAGTTATATACAAGCTTTTCAGTTAGATTCTCCAGGGTTGTGTTGCCTTCTACTTCTTTGAAAATAGTCCCAGCTGCTTGTCCCCTAATACTGTCTGCCTGTCTGCCCTCTCACTCATGCTCCTGCCAAACCCCAGGTTTGGGGAACTGCCTACAGGACCGGAAGCCTAGAAATAATTCTGTACCTTCTTGAAAGAATACTCACTTATAGCTATGTACACCATTGTGATGCCAGGGTCACATGGCAAACCCCAGTTGCTACCTCTGGGAGAAGGGAAATGGAGATGGTATAAAATTGCAGGTAAGCATAGAGCAAAGGTCTTAGGGTCACAGCTAGAGGAAAGAAGGAGGAAAGTTTTTGAGTCTTTTGGTCTTTGAAACCAAAAATTACTCTCTCTCCTTCAAAAACCCATTGTTTATGAAAGGAACAAGTTGTGTTGGGGTGGGGTGCATGAGGGGAGGAACTGCCACAAGGAAAACAAAATGGCAGCTGCATGAAGCAGCTAAAAAATGGGTACTAAGAATAAAAGAAAAAAAAAAGAAATGGAAGAGTTCTTCCATTGGGATATCTGAATGTTCAATGAAACAAGCCAACAATATTCGGTAATTAATGATAAAGACATCTGCTAAGAACAAATTATGACAGACAGCATAGACTTCTGGAATTGAACAACCTTCCCACCGTGTCTTCAGAGATTGAGTTCATAAAAAAAAAAAAAAACTCATTGAGAATAAAATATTCAGGCTTGATATGCACTCTCCATATTCAAGGTTTATTATATTTTTTCTGTCAATGAAATCTCTTTCTCTCACTGTAAGTGGTTACTAGGTGGGATGTTGCTTATTAAGAAAAGCGGATATTTTCAGAACCATAAAGAGAGAGTAATAGTGTTATCTCTAGGATCTGTGCAAAGACCTCAAGGAAAACACAGCTGAAATTAGAATACTGTTGCTAAGTGAAGAGACTTAAGAGTGAATCAGAATCAAATGGGATTTAATCAGGATAGGTTTGGGGCTAATGAGCATTCTACTATTATAAACGAAGAAAGTAGTTCCTAAAACATGGTTTCTCATTCTGTTTCACTACTAAGCCATTGTAAGGCTTTACACAAGCCACATGAACACTCTAGAGTTCAATTTCTCTGGCTACTGAGTGCAGAACTATGTAAAGAAGGACAAGAAGAGAGTAAGGGAGACAAGTTAGGAGTCTATTGCTGTAACCCAGGCCAGGACTAATAGTAACCTGGGTCAGGGTGGTGATCATGTAGGTGTCAAGTGAGGGAGGTGAACCAAAGAGTTCACTCTCACTGAAAGCCTATAAACTTACCTTACCTGTAGGACTTTCTTCCCAACTACAGCTGAAGGGAGAAATCAAGGCTATGCTTTTGGCTCTCTAATGAATACACACTAGATGCAAAGACCTGTTCTAGGTGCTTTGCAGTGTAAATAAGATAGATATCATCTCTGCACCCAGGACCTTAGAGCCTACTTGAATGCAGAGACAAGCAAATCAGCAATTACAGTGCAATGGAAGAATAGCTAGAATGGAAGAGTTCAGAAGCTAAAGGATCACAAATGAGGTCCAAGTTACCCAATTGTGGGGAATCAGAGAATACCTGTTGCAAAAGATGGCATCTAGGCTGAGATCTAGAGAATAAAATGAATTCCTCGGTTAAAGAAAAGTGGGCAATGTAGGGGAAGTGATGATGCTTGGACAGGGAGAATAGCAGGTATGAAGTTTCAGCAATAAATGGTAAACTGGATGAGCTGAAGGTAGTCTAGTATGGAGCAAAACATGTAAGAGGTGAGTGAGTAAGCAAGGCAATTGTAACCCCCTATTTAAAAGTTTGGTCTGTATACTGAAAGCAGTGAGAAGGGTTTGAAAAGTTTTAGCAGAGAGTAACAGTTATTAACTCAGTTAACAAATAATTACTGGGCACATACTATGTGCCAAAGATTTTTCTAAGTGCAAGGGAAATAGCAGTTAGACATGATCAGATATTTATACAAGAACAAAAAGTCAAGCTACTTAATAAAAAAACTGTGTATAGAAGGGCAAGAAGAGTGAGACGGAGACCAGTTAGGAGTTTATTACTGTAACCCAAAAGAGGATTAATTGTTGCTTGGGTCAGGGTGGTGTCCACATAGGTAGAAAAAGAGACTTGGAGAGGCATTGGCTCCCCTAGCCAAGAGTTTCATTGCTGTGTCCAATAATAGGAAAAGAAAGTTTGGTGATAAATAGCATTTAGCATGGTACATACTTCATCTTTGAGAAGAGCTGGCTTCTGAAGCCACCTACTGAAACATTATTGCTTTGACAACAAGCATTTTATTAAGTACTTTATTAGATCTGTCCATGCCTACCTAGACAAGCCATTATTAAAAGTACATAAACCAGGCCAGCCACAGTGGCTTACACCTGTAATCCCAACACTGAACGGCCGAGGCAAGCAGATCGCTTGAGAGCAAGAATTTGAGACCAGCCTGGGCAACATAGTGAGACTCTGTCTCTACAAAAAAAAGGCAAAAATTAGCCAGGTGTGATGGTGTGCATCTGTAGTCCCAGCTACTCAGGAGGCTGACGTGGGAGGATCGCTTGAGCTCTGTAGGCAGAGTTTGCACTAAGCTGAGATCATGCCACTGCACTCCAGCCTGGGTGAGAGACCCAGACCCTGTCTCAAAAAGAAAAAAAAGAAAAAAGTACAAAAACCAATAACAAATAAAGAGATTGAAGAAGTAATTTAAAACATTCCAACAAAGAAAAGCCCAGGACCAAATGCCTTCACAGCTGAAGTCTACCAAACATTCATAGAAGAATTATTACCAGTACTTCTCAAACTCTTCCAAAAAAGAGAGCTACAGGAAATACTTTCAAACACGTTTCACATTTCACATTTCACAATGCCAGCACCACCTGGATACCTAAGCCAGACAAAACACCACAGGAAAAGAAAACTATAGGCCAGTACCCCTAATGAACACTGATGCAAAAATCCTCAATAAAATATTAGCAAACAATTCAACATGTCAAAAAGATTATACATCATGACCAAGCGGGATTTATTCCTGACATGCAAGGCTGGTTTAACATACACAAATCAATCAGTGTGACATATCACATTAACAGAATGAAAGATTAAAACCACATGATTATCTCAATTGATGCAGAAAAAAACATTTGACAAAGTTCAGTATCTCTTCTTGATAAAAACTCTTATATTAGTTTAGGTACAGTAGGAAAGCTCCTCAACCATAACAAAGGCCTTTTATGAAAAACCCACAGCTAACATTATAATCAACAAAGAAAAACTGAAAGCTTTTCCACTAAGATCCAACATAAAACAAGGATGCCTACTCTAACCACTTCTATTCAATGTAGTACTGAAAGTACTAGCATAAGCAATCAGGTAAGAAAAAGAATAAAAAGTATTCATCCAAATCAAAAAGAAAGAAGCAAAACTATCTCTATTGGCAGATGACATGTCTCATACATAGAAAAGCCCAAAAATTCAATTAAAATCTGTTTTAACTAATAAATGAATGCAGTAAAGTTGCTAAATACAAAATCAACATGCAAAGATAAGTAGCATTTCTATACATAAGTAACAGCCTAGCTGAAAAAGAAGTCAAAAACAATCTCATTTATGATAGCATCAAATACCTAAGAACAACTTTAACCAAGGAGATGAAAGATTTCTACACTGAAAACTATAAAACATTGATAAAAGAAATTGAAGAAGCCACATGTAAATAAAAATACATCCCACATGTAAATAAAAATATATCCCACGTTGATGGATGGAATAATTAATACAGTTGAAATGTCCATACTGCCCATAGCAATGTAGAAATGTAACATAATCATTACCAAAATTCAAAAGGCATTTTTTCATAGAAATAGAAAAAAAATGCTAAAGTTCGTATGGAGCCATAAAAACTCACAAATAGCCAAAGCAATCGTGAGAAAGAAAAACAAAGTTGCAAGCCACATATCTGATAAGGAGTTAATAACTAAAATCTACAAAGAATTCTTACAACTCAAAAGAAGAAAAACAATTATATTTTAAAAATAAACAGAGAACCTGAACAGACATTTCTTCAAAGAAAACATAAAAATAGCCAACAGGTGTATGAAAAGGTGCTTAACATCACTAATCATCAAAAAAATGCAAATTAAAGCCACTATAAGATATCACCTCATACCCATAAGGTTGACTATTATCAAAAAGACAAGCGATAACAGATGGTGGCAAGAGTGTGAAGAAAAGGGAACCCTAGTGTACTGTTGATGAGAATGTAGATTGGTAGAGCATTATGGAAAACAGGGTCCTAAAGAAATTAAAAATAGAACTACCATATGACCCAGTGATCCCTCTTCTGAGTATATACCCAAAGGTGATGAAATCACCACATCATAAAGATGTCTGCACTCCCATGTTCACTGTGGCATTATTCAAAGTAGCCATGATGCGAAAACAATGTAATGTCCATCAGCAGACAAATGGATTTTTTTAAGTGTGGTATATATACAGAATGGAATATTTTTTTAAAAGCAACTTTCCTTTGTTAGATCTTTCCAAAACGTTCTAATTAGTTTCTCTAGCAACACAACTCTCTATTTTGACACAGATATTTCATCAGTTTATATTGTATTTCATTAAATTTGTAATTATTTGTAACTGACTTAAACAGGCTTGGAAACAAATGTCCTAACAAACTCTTGGTAAACATTCAGCTCAAATGGCAGAAATAAAAGTACGTAGGTCACCACAGAGTTTCTTCCTAGGTATCCAAATTCAGTATGTTAGGAAACCAGCTGCCTGAGTTGATCCAGGAATGATGAGTTCTCGGGATTCAGGACTTTCTTTTTTTAATTATTATTATTATTATTATACTTTAAGTTCTGGGTTACATGTGCAGAACTTGCAGTTTTTTTACATAGATATACACGTGCAATGGTGGTTTGCTGCAACCATCAACCCGTCACCTACAATAGGTATTCCTCCTAATGTTATCCCTCCCCTAGCCCCCCACTCCCTGACAGGTCCTGGTGTGTGATGTTCCTACCCTTTGTCCATGTGTTCTCATTGTTCAACTCCCACCTATGAGCGAGAACATGTGGTGTTTGGTTTTCTGATCCTGTGATAGTTTGCTGAGAATGATGGGTTTCCAGCTTCATCCGTGTCCCTGCAAAGGACATGAACTCATCCTTTTTATGGCTGCATAGTATTCCATGGTGTATATGTGTCACATTTTCTTAATCCAGTCTATCATTGATGGACATTTGGGCTTGTTCCAAGTCTTTGCTATTGTGAATAGTGCCGCAATAAACATACATGTGCATGTGTCTTTATCATACAATGATTTATAATCTTTGGGTATATGCCCAGTAATGGGATTGCTGGGTCAAATGGCATTTCTAGTTCTAGATTCTTGAGGAATCACCACACTATCTTCCACAATGGTTGAATTTACATTCCCACCAACAGTGTAAAAGCATTCCTATTTTTCCACAACCCCTCCAGCATCTGTTGTTTCCAGACTTTTTAATGATCATCATTCTAACTGGCATGAGATGGTATCTCGTTGTGGTTTTGATTTTCATTTCTCTAATGACCAATGATGACGAGCATTTTTTCATATGTCTGTTGGTTGCATGTCTTCTTTTGAGAAGTGTCTGTTCATATCCTTTGCCCATTTTTTGATGGGGTTGCTTTTTTCTTGTAAATTTGTTTAAGTTCTTTGTAGATTCTGGATATTAGCCCTTTGTCAGATGGGTAGATTGCAAAAATTTTCTCCCCAGAATGGAATATTATACAAACTTAAAAAGGGAGATCCTGCCATTGGCCACAACATGAATGGACCTTGAAGACATTATGCTAAGAGAATAGTAAACCAAATCTAAATATATATATGTGTGTATACCTATTTATATATGTGTGTATACATATTTATATATGTGTATATATACACATATATTTTTATATATAATATGTATAGATGTATATAATATGTATATGTAATGTGTATATATGTATATAATATGTATATATAATATGTATGTGTATATATGTATATAATATGTATATATAATATATATATGTATATATAATACATATTATATATGTATATTCCGCAGGCTGGTGAGTGGGGAGGAAATAGGAAAATGTAGAGCAAAAGATACAAAAGAGCAGATATGTAGGATTAACAAGTTTATAGATCCAATGTACGGCATGAGGACTAAAGTTAATAGAATTGTATTGTATTAGGGATTTTTTAAAACAGGTATAATATATTTTAGCTGCTCTTGTCACCAAAAAGAAGTAACTATGTGAGATGATAGATACGTTAATCTGCTTCACTACAGTAACTATTTTACTATGTGTACATATCCCAAAACATCATGCTGTAAAACCCAAATATACATAGTAAAATTTATTCCAAAAAAAGTACATAAAATCAAAAAGAAAGTCACTCTGCCAGCATACCTGGCCTCCCTCCATGCACAAAAGTAAATATAACTCTGAAAATGTCTGCTAAACATAACCTTTTGTCACCAGAAACATGTTGGCAGCTGCTGGTGACAACTTATTTCATTACATTCTAATGATGTAAACTGCTCCCTCAGGATGATTTAGCTTGCTGCAGACAAAATGCTTATTGCTTCTTTACTCACGTAGAACACAAATGATTGCTGAGAATTTCAAACCCAATATTCAGGATTTTAAGCTAACCTAACAGATCCGCAGCATTCTATGAATACAGGCGATTTAACAAGAACACATTTTACAGCCTGAATTACTGCCATGTTGCATTCTATGTGTGCATCTATTAATCCAGGTTTTATTCTGAAGCCTGGAATTTGGGAAGCCAAGGGAATTTCTTGGCATAGTTTCAACCCTTCCCCTGCCAGAACTGGGTAATCAACAGATTCTTTAGCTAGGGCAACCATTGCTAACTTGTCGGAATGCTGCATAAAGACCACATATTGCCTCCAGCTGTGGGTGGCTTTAATGGACTGCTTTCTAAATATCAGCCAGGAGACCAGGTGATTCAAAATTATCTGGGGTGATTGTTAAAAACCTGGATTTGGTGCACCTATCTGAGACCTACTGCATAAGCATATGCGCAAGTGTGGCCTGGGAATCTGTACAGTGACAAGCTCCCACGGAAATGTGATGTGAAGCCAGGTTTCTCAGCTTCCTTAAAGGATCACCTGAGCAGGAGCAGGCACATAAACCCATCAGTAAAACCCACAGGAACAATGGCGTCTTCTGTAGGGGTATTCAGCAGAGCATCATGTTCAAGCACGCTTATTACCTCTAGTTCCAACTCTGTCCATGCACTCCTGATATGCTCTCCTTTTGATTCCATCTGTGAGATTTTGGGCAAGTTACTTACCCTTTCTAAGCCTCAGTTTCTTCAAATACGAAACAGGAATAATATCACAATTGACTAGGTTGTTATAAAGAAATAATTTAATGTACATAAGCACCTGACACATACTAACCAATCAATCACTATAACCTATCTAAAAGGTTTTTTGGCTTCATTTAGGTTTACTTCTCCTTCCTTACTGGACAACCCTACTTTCGTTTTCCTGTTTAAGCACAACATATCTTCCTCCACTCCGTTCTCCAATCTGCATCTCCAGATTCTGATCAGGAACTCGCCCACAGGCTCCAATGCTACCCAGCCCGGCCTCTTTAGAACCACACTAACACTCTCTAAGGCTGGATTCTTCCCTCAAATATAGTCATGCAGGAGGGACCCTGAGGGGTCTGGAACTCTAGACCTGTCTGCACAAGTTAATCAGCAATAGCAACTTCCAAAATGACGTTCGTTACTTGCCCCCAGGAAACAGGAACCCCTGAGTCTGTCATGTGTCCTGCATATTAGTGTACTGACTGATGGCACAAGGATGAAGATGATCATAATAATATCTATCACTGATTAATCACCAAATCTGTGCCAAGCTCTACATTAACCGCTTTCTTTGAAGGCACCTGTGAGATAGGTACTACTGTTCTCATTTTCCCTTTGAGAAAACCACAGCCTAGAGAAGTTATAAAACTTGCCCAAGCTCACAACAGGTAACATACAGAGTTCTAATATATGCAGCCTGATTCTAGTGCTAGCATTTCTTTACTTTTCTTTCCTTCTTTTTTTTACCATTACACGAAAGAATCTTCCAGAGAAGATTCATTGTCAGATAGATAATACTTGGAAGCATGAAACAGTATCAAGAAACAATATGATTAAAATCAAAAGCACTTTATGGAGGCCTTGCAGCCTCAAGTCAGTGAAAGCCCAAGACAAATTTCCTTAGAAAGACAACATGCTATGAGATAAATACCAAAAAAGTGAGATTTCTCCCACTCTGCCACTTATGGGTGCATGATTTGGATAAAGTCACTTAAACTTTTTGAGCCCCATTTTTCTTCATCAGTAAAATAAAAACATAATAGCAACATGTTCACAGTTGTGTATGAAGATTAAATAAGATAATAAATGTGGAAATGCCCTAAAGTGGTATACAAATATTATAAATTATAATTATTCATTCCACTAATATTTATTCAACATTTGCTATGTTCCAGGCACTGGAATGAAACTGTGAAGTAGACACAGTCCCTGCCTATCCACATAGAGTTCAGAGTCTAGTAAAAAGGCAATACAAAATAAAGTAATAAATGCTAAAAGAGAGGAAAAATACCTAGCCTGAAAAACACCTAGCCCTGACTTGTGGGCTAGGAGGGGATAAGGAGGCTTCCTAGAGAAAAGGGAAATCTAAGTTAAGACCTGGAATTAACCAAGGAAAGAAAGTAGGAGGAAATGAGGAAAGGTGAAGGAGAGTCAGAGATCTCTACTAACATTCCGGTTGCCTAATAGTTGCCTCCCGGTACATGAAACATAGGGGGGAAAAAGCATGTTTGGAAGAAACAATAATTGTCTCTGTTTTGAGTGTGATGTGCCTGAGGTGCCTGTAGATAGCCAGTGAGTACTGTCCAACAGGCAGCTGGATAAAAAGGTCTGGAGCTCAAGAGATTGCTTTTACGTAATGGTCTAGATTTGGAAGTCATTGTCAGGTAGGTAATACTTGGAAGCATGAAAGAGTTATACAGAGTAAAAAGAAGAATCTAGTACAGGTAGAAAAAGAGGAGCCTACAAGAAGTTTCTTATTTTCTTCTTTCCTGCTTTCACGCAGACCTTATTCCATCAAATATTTATCCTTTTCTATGGACATTTAATATTTTATCCTTTTCCATGGACATTTAAGTATACTAAGTCTTTATCATCAAAAGGATAAATAGCTTTTGCCTACCCCATAACTCTGTCCAGTTATAACTTTGTCTATCTGCTTCCTCCCCATCAGAACTGAACCTCTTTTTTTTTTTTTTTTTTTTTTTTGAGACAGAGTCTCTCGCTGTCACCAGGCTGTGGTGTGATCTCAGCTCACTGCAACCTCCCCCTCCCAGGTTCAAGCAAGTCTTGTGTGTCAGCCTCCCAAGTGTCTGGGATTACAGGCACATGCCACCACACCCAGCTAATTTTTTTTTTTTTCTGTACTTTTAGTAGAGACGGGGTTTCACTGTGTTGGCCAGGATGGTCTCGATCTCCTGACCGCGTGATCCGCCCGCATTGGCCTCCCAAAGCACTGGGATTACAGGTGTGAGCCACCGCTCCCAGCCAGAGGTGAACTTCTTAAAATAGAAATCTACAACTGGAATCTCCATGTCCACACTTGACATTCACTTCTCAAACCACTCCAGTCTGTCTGCCTTCCCTGTCTCTCCACTGAAGTACTCTTATTAAACTCCTCAGTAGCCTATTTGTTATCAAATCCAAAAGATACATGTTGATTGTCATGTTTTTGTTTTTGTTTTTGTTTTTTTGTCCAAAGTTTTAGAGATTGGTAATGTAAATTCTCCCTCTTGCTTAAAATGTATTCTACCTTTGCCCCCTTAATTTCACGCTTTCTGATGTTACCTCCCCTCTCTCTGAATGCTCCTTCTGAGTCCCTGTGGTGCTCTCTTCCTTCTGCATCCGCTTCTTTAATATTGCTATTCCTCAGGATTCTTTCTTAGGCCTTTTTCTTACTGAATAAACATATTTTCTCTCCTTCCCCTATCCTGATATTTTAATACATACCCAAGTTGTTTGCCTAGGATAGACTGAAGCCCAACTTTGGTTTTAACAGGATAGAAGGAGAAATACTATAGCCACCAGTAATTTTTTAGATTTGATTGCAGGAAGTTAAAGAATTACCCATCTGATGGTTTCCATTTTCTCTAAAATGTAGCAAGCAAGATTATCTGCTAAACACATGAGTAGAAGGTGGTAGAATATGCAAGAATATTAGGAAAGAAAAGAATATTGAAATAGCCATCATGGAGGATTGGCAAGAATATTAAGTAGGAAAACATAAAAGGATTACTGAGAGATGTTAAGATCCTAGTTAAAGTTGGGAATGATGGTTTTTAAATGTCCCCAATCTGCCGGTGATTTTTCCCTAGTAGTCTAAACATGAGCATGGAGAAGGCCACAGGTGGTTTGATCTAAGGTAGGATCTTCCCAATAAAACCAATAAAGGACAATAAAGGAGTCAAGAAATTAAGAACAACAGCAAGAGAGTGGCCAAAGTCCTGGTTTATGGAGATCTGTGCTAGGAGGAGAGCAAAGTGTAAATAGGAGGGGTCTGAGAGTGAAAGTCTTGATAAGTTCCAAGGAAGGGCTGTCTCTGAAACTGAATAAGCAAATTGGGAAGACCAGTTGGTTTGGTCAGAGCGTGGGATCGTGGATTTTGTTGTATGAGAGTTTATATAGTCTGGATGATGAGAAAGCCCAGAATATGGCCATGGTAGTCGTTGAAGATAAACATAGCTGATGGTCATTGGAAATAAAAGGGGAGTTTATACAGTGGAGGGGCCCAATTAAAAAGTCACTTCTGTGAATTCAACATCCCCCAACTCAAAAGTAATACAACCTTTTTCTATGCTCTTCCCCAAGAGCATTTCTGTTATTGTCCTTATTCCACTGTATTCTAATTAGCCTGGTCTCTGTTTATTTCTACTCAACTGTGAGCTCTTCTTCTCACCCACTACAGTACACACAAGGTCAGTGAGTATCCAACGCTGAATGAATGAATGAATGAATGAGTGAACGAATGAATGAATGAATAGCAATAGTTGTTTTCATGTGACTTCATATTACAGGCCTTTTACTCCAGTTCCTGGAATATTTCACTGTTGTTATTTAGCCACGAATAAAAGATAAGTATGCATTTTGTTTCTTGTCCATAGCTAATTATCTTTCAATCATAGAACGTTTTCTTTTTTCTAAAGAAATTATTTTCTAAAGTTTAGATATGGAACCATTATCATTATTTTTCACCTCAAATAATATTTCTTTATCACTGTATCTCACATCAGAGCCATGTCAAGGGTTCTACTACTGTGGAAATTAAATCTTCAGATAGATCCTTCCTTGATATGGAATCATTATTTCATTGCATGAATGATTTATCAGTTGCTTTCCATATGTCAGACAGTCCCATAACAAGGCTCTGGGGATAGAATGATGAACAAGACAACTTCTTTCTTCAGTCACACCTGTAGACAGATAAGGAAGCAAGCCCAACAACCCCAAAAATCTCACTAGCTAAAAGGCAGCAAAGCCGTGTATCTTGCACATGCAAAGTCTGTTGCATGTTTCAGTAACTCTCCATGGCAACTGCCTTCCATACATTGATTCGCCATTACTCCTCCATATCAACACAAGCTTTCAGAATTGCCAAGGCAGAGGAAGAGAGAGAGGGACTTGAACACAGAAATTACATACATCCATTCTGCTCACAAATTATCAGCCACATCAAACCATGGCCACACCTAAATTCAAGAAGATGTGGAGGTACAATTCTCTCATATGCTCAGAAATAAAGAAACAGATATGGGGCCAGGCTCAGTGGCTCACGACTGTAATCTCAGCATTTTTGGAGGCCGAGGTGGGTGGATTGCTTGAGCTCAGGAGTTCAAGGCCAGCCTAGGCAAACACAGCAAAACCTGGTCTCTGCTAAAAATACAAAAACTAGCTGGGCATGATGTTACACACCTATAGTCCCAGACACTTGGGAGGCTGAGGTGGGAGGATGGCTTGAGCGTAGGAGGCTGAGGTTGCAGTGAGCCAAGATCATGCCAGTGCACTCCAGCCTGGGTGACAGAGCCAGAGCCTGGCTCAAAAAAAAAAGGAGAATGAAAGGAAAAAAGAGAGAGAGAAAGAGAGAAAGAAAGAAAGAGAAAGAAAGAAAGAAAGAAAGAAAGAAAGAAAGAAAGAAAGAAAGAAAGAAAGAAAGAAAGAAAGAAAGAAAGAA
>NW_012105276.1:1733353-1797892 GCF_000951045.1 Mandrillus leucophaeus
GGAGGGAGGGAGGGAAGGGGAGGGGAAGGGAGGGGAAGGGAGGGGAAGGGAAGGGAGAGATACTGGTAAACAGTAAAAATATTACAATGACATTGTAAATTGCTGGAGGACGTAATAGTTAACCTGAGACCCAAAAGATGAAAGGAATTTAATAAATTAAATAGATGGTTAAGGATGACAGTCCTAGTCAGAAGGAGTACTATATATATGGAAAGCATGGAAAGTTTATCCTCTTGCCTGGCTCTGCTATTGTTACGGAAGTTACAGGCAGCAACATGAGTGTAAGTGGTGAGGTAAAGAACCAGGGCTGTAGGAATCAGTAATATGCCCATACACACACAGAAATGTATGTGTATTGCATATGTACAGATATACTACATAAATATTAAAATGGAGAAATGACAACAGCTCTCACTGGAGATGTGATGGTCGTGCCTGCGCCACTACCACCCTAGGGGACGTGAACACCCAGATGTGCTGAGGATTTCCAAAGTTTCAGCACCAAGGTTTGTGGGTTCCACTGACAAGGACAAAGTTACTTCCCTAGCAATTAAGTCCTGGGGACATAAGTAACAAGTACCTGGCATGGTGGCTTCATGCCTGTAATCTAAGCACTTTGGGAGGCTAAGGTAGGAGGATCGCTTGAGCCCAGGAGTTTGAAAAATAACAGGTTATATATTTTGACCTATTTCTCCTAATATTCCCCAACCTCAGAGCATTCTCTGTACTATACTGTTGAACCTACATTATATGGTTACTGTGAGGATCTAGCAGTTTAAAGCCCTTAGCATAGCTGCTTAGCACATAGTAAGACCTCATTAAAATCAGCTGTTACTCTTTGGCCCACATTGAATTAAACGTTTCTCCTGAGCTACATACTTCCAAACCTCCGCAGTCCATAGGAACTTCATCCCCATTTTACAGATGAGATGGCTGTGAATAATAGCATAACATTCCCAAGGATAGGGTGTTCCACCACAGCTAGCCGTGGTGGGAACAGAGATTTAAACCTAGGACTATCTTAATGTAATGTAATTTAAACCTAGGACTATCTTAATGTAAACTCTGCTTAAACCGTTTAACTAAATTACCACCAACAGAAGATAAACAGCCAAGCTCATTTAGAATGAGGACGATTGTTTGTTTGTCTGGAAATTTCTTCATCCAGGTCCATACATATTAGGCAAGTACAAACCATGAGCCAACCGTAAAGCATCATCAACAGTCTGTAGCAATGGCAGCCCTCTGGCACAGACCTCAAAGAGATACAGCTAAAGTCATCCAGTTTAATTTTAAAGTTTCTTCCTCATACTTTTACGACTCCTCCAAATTTTCTTAGTTGGCTGGAAGCAACTCAACTCTCAGAATCACATATCTCTTTCACTCATCTTGAACACACTTGTTAGTGCAGATTAGAACTTGTTAAAGATTAATTCTTAAAGCATCCTCAAGCTTCCTTTTCCAACAAAGGAAACATCAATTATAGGCTCACACATAAACTTTGCCCCTTTCTTGAATACTTGCTGCCCTTTATAAATCTTAGATTTCTTCCCCTTGAGTATTCGTTCAAAGGAGAGATTTTATTGCCTCCAGGGGTTGTTAAACTGATTGCAATACTGCCTATTTAGAGCAGTTCAGTGGGAATTAAGCTGGTTCAATGCTGTCAGACCTGGAATATAGCTGTCAAATAGCATTACAAGTAAAACACCCTTGATAAGAAATAATGACCAAATGTCAATCTGTTTTTCACTACCCTTACTACAGACTTCTCCTGCCACACACAAAAAAGCAATGCTTTACACTTTATAGTAACAGGACATTCTGATATTTCCATTAAAATTCTAGCAGTGTTTTCAATAATAAAAAACATAGTTCTAAAAGCAATCTGGGCTCAGCGATGGAAACATTCTTTTCCCTTTCATAAAGTATTTGGCAATCTGTTTCAAAACTAACAAATTTTATTAATGCAAGTAAGTGCAGAATTGTCTTTAAACCATTTTTAAGTTTTATCATTCATTCATTCCACTAATATTCATTGACCCTCTATGAATTTGATACTGTGCTAGATATTAGGGTTCAAACATATGGTTACTTCTGAGCAATTTTAAATAGTCTAGATTTAGTCCTGCAGGCAATTGGAAATAAATGCAAGATTTAAAGCATAGTCAGATTTATCTTTAGAAAGATTGATGTGGCTACAGTGCACTCCCCCTCATCCCTGTCTTTTCCTAGCACTGATTACATTTCATAATCATTTTTAAGTTTATACCCATATTCCCACTAAATTATAAATCTATGAAAGCAGGGATGCTGTCTACTTTTTTTATTACGGTATACCCAGAACCCAATACAGTACCTGTTATGAAGCCATTTGTTAATTTTGTGCATGATTAAATGAATTAACCAGTAAATAGCAAAGGGTATTGAGATGGTATTTTAAAAGATCAGTTAGAAAGCTGTTACAGTTTATACGCAATTTATGATTACCTAAAATAAGGCAGTGATATTGTGGCAAAATAGGACTTTATTATATATTTAATGTGGATGGCATAGAAAAGTAAAGTGTTTAGAATAACTCAGAAGTTTCTAATTTGACCTAGTGAATGTTGATGCCCTCAAAAAGAAAAAAAAATTCAGGGCAAAAGGCCACTCAACTAGTCACTAATAAAACATTATTTCTGAATTTTAGGCATTATAGAAAATACACCAAGATACAAACAAGACAAAATATGTAGCCCCCTTTAAAAGGTGTTGTGCACCATTTTAAAAGGATTTTTAAAGTATTAATTACTGAATAATTTAACTGGTGATTTAATCAATTAATGGCCCACAATCACACTGATTATCAACAGTTAATCCTTCTTCTTTTCCCCTCTCCCACTTCTGTCCTCTCTGTCAAGGGAAATTTTTTCTACCTTGAAAGGATAGAATAGCAGTTTACTAACAAATCATACCAACCCATTTCCTTTTCCTGACAGGAGTTATTATGTCAGTACATTATAAGAAAATCACAATGTCCTAGATCTCAGAAAGCCATTTGAATTGGTTTTTCACACCCCATTCACTTCCCCTACTTTCATTATTATTATATATGTCATTCCACTGCTCAAAAACCTTTAATTAATCTCCCATTGCATTTAAAATTACATTCAAAGTCATTTGCTTTGCAATGCAAACCTTTATAATTTGAATTCTACCTGCCTTTCTAATTTGTCTCACATACAAAACCAACATAACCATCACAGGCAGTTTTGGTTTTTTTCCAATGTAGGAAAATTCATCTCATTGCACTGTGGTCATGCTTCCTATCTTTGACCAAGAATAGTTTGTTTGCTGTTTCAATGGACCTGTTTCTGAAGGACTTTTACTATTTCTAAAAATCAAACTCATTCCTCCACAGAGAAAGATTTTTTTCCATTACTGAAAACATTACCAAAAAACAAAAGTCAATAGGATCCAGGAGAAATTCTAAAACAAGTGTTTTATAAATAATGTGAGTAAGGATAACATCATTACAACAAGCGCTTTCCTTTCCAAGGTGACCATTTTGAAGGGACTCTTTCTCATTTGAAGCGAAGGTTCTTTTACAGCTGCTAAAAAGTTGGTCTCCTTTCTTTAGCATCTCCAGATGGATTCTTAGTCTTCACTTTCTTTTGCACAAAGCTAATGTGAAATACATGGTTGGCCCCAGTTTCTGCATTCTTCTTTTTCCCATTTCAATTAATTTTTACATTTTCTATTTTGCATTTAAAATACAAAAACTCGAATAACAAAATCAATACATTAAGCAAAAGATTTTAACGTGTTTTGCTTTTTCTATTGTAAGAACTAATAAATTAGAATGGAAAAAAAATTTTATCACAATTTTTACAGGATTTTTCATCAGTATATTAACAAGTAAATTGTTTTTAACTCATTGGTGTCAAATGGTGAATTTATTTTCCAAAATCAAAACACTAGTTATTCCTAAGATTTTTGTGTTTTATTACTTTCAATCCAAAGACAAGTAAGAGCACTTCCAAATAGGAAAATATTCTATTTAACTGCTAAATAAAGCATAAAATTAGGAGATTTTGCTGTAAGTGATTATGCTATTCCTTTGTAGAAAAAATAAGATACGCCAGGCTTCCGTCACCTTCTCTAGGCACTCTTGAACATTCTACATAGCTGAGAACTAAAAGAATAAATACGGAACTGAAACAAGGAGGACATAAGGCATAAAACCTCTCAAGAATTTTTTTTAAATGAAAGCTTTTAAACATGATATAGAAAAAGAATGTTACCATTGATTAAGCACCTTTCTCTTTTTTTATTTTACTTTAAGTTCTGGGATACATGTTCAGAACGTGCAGGTTTGTTACATAGGTATACACGTGCCATGGTGGTTTGCTGCACCCATCAACCCGTCACCTACATTAGATATCTATCTATCTTAATGCTATCTCTCCCCTAACCCCCCACCCACCGACAGGCCCCAGTGTGTAATGTTCCCCTCCCTGTGTCCATGTGTTCTCATTGTTCAACTCCCACTTACGAGTGAGAGCATGTGGTGTTGGTTTTCTGTTCCTGTGTTAGTTTGCTGAGAATGATCGTTTCCAGCTTCATCCATGTCCCTGCAAAGGACATGAACTCATCCTTTTTTATGGTTGCGTAGTATTCCATGGTGTATATGCTTACTTTCACCTTCACAGGAAATGAATTGCATAGCTTACACACACACACACACACGCTTCCAGGTTAGTCTCTTTTAACTGCCCTCCTGAGTTCAACGCACAGTTGCTCTTAGCTGTTTACCTCTTTTCTCACTTTGGATGTGTTGGCTTTATTACAACTGAGTGGTTTCTGACCTCTAGATGCCCTAGACCTGCTCTGCAGTCCTTTCCTTATCTCTGCTCAGCAACCTTACCATACTCCACACCAGCTTTTACATACCTTCATACTCTTAAGCGCAAAGCCCATAAATCATCCCTGCCCTCAACATTTTTGGGAGATGGGGGTTGGGGCGAAGGAGAAGCCAGTGAAAGTTGAAAGTCCTTCATGTCCTTTTCCTTTTCCTCCTAATTTATCTAAATTTGAGCCCATTGTGCCGATCGACCCTGGTCTGAGACAAATCCCTCCAAGTTCTCCATTTCCTTCCATCCTGTATTGTCTAAGACTTCATGTCCTCCATCATCCTCTCTCCTCTCCTCTCAGCCCCTCCCTTTCCACCAGATTCTTGTCTTCTTCTTATAAGTACATTCATTTTTTTCTTCATTTTCTTCTTGATCCTGTTACTCCCTTTGTCTACCAGTTCTTTCCCTTTACTGCCAAAGAAATAGTTGACTTCCTTAATTGCATGCCCTTTATTGGATTCACTTCTCAGCTCACTCTAATCCAGATTTTGCCTCCACCTTCACCCCTAGAATAGAGACTCTCTAACATAATTATTGTAATGGCAGCCAAATCTGATGTCTCCTTTCCAGTCTTCACCTCACTTGATCTTTCGTTAGCATCTGACCTACAGATCACTTCCTCTTTCTCAGAATTTCTGAATCCTGTTTTAGTGCCAAGGACCCCTCTAACAGTCTGATAGAGCTTATGTTCTACTTAAAACATTGCCCTTAAATAATAAAATAAAATACTTGGAATTATGGAGAAAACCAATTTATTGAAAGACTGTTATCAAAATATTTTTATTTGTGACATAGCAATACATGTACCATTTTATTAAAGCATTCAATCAGAAGACAAGTCGGTAGATCTAATAATTACCATAATCTCAAAGTACTAATGACATTTCTACAACAATTTAATGTGGCATGAAAATATCTATAATTTCCACTAATGAAATTCACAAGTACTATAAATACTACTAGGGTTTGTTACCAATATTCATAATAAATTCTATTTGATATGTTGTTCCACATTCACCTTTAGGTCTTTAATCCATCTTAGGTTCAACTATGTACATAATGTAAAATAAAGATCCAACAGTATTGGAGATACAGTTGGTGAAAGAGTAAGCCAATGCTATATAATGTTCCAAACACACTGTAGTGAACAATCTATCATTTTCCATCCAATTTATGACACCACCATGTATCCATGGCTCTGTCTGCACTATTAATTTTGTTTCATTTTTTCCATTTGTTCTTATGTGTGTTCTACATGGTTTATTATAAAATAGCATTGCACATGTTTCTTCTCCTTGTTATCCCTTTTCAAAAAAATGACTCTTCATGAATATTCATTCCAGGTAAATTTTTAAACCTTGAGTTCTTGAAAAAATCCTACTAGAATTTTTATTAATATTGTATAATGTATAGATATAGAAAGAAGTTGATATTTTTATAAGTAATGCCATCCATGAACTCTATTTATTCTGATCTTTTTGTGTCCCTTGAAAAGTTTAAAACTTTTCTCTTTAAAAGTCCTATGTGTTCTTTGCTAGGTAATTCCTAGATACTTTATTGTTTTTTGTTACTGTTAATATTATAAATAATATCTTCTTTTTCGTCATACTCTAGTGAGTTATTGTTAGTATAAAAAGTGCACTATCGATGTATGTAAGTTTATCTTGTATCAAATAACACTGTTGAACTCTCATATAAGCTCTAATTGACTGCTAAACTCTGCTAGATTTTCCATGTTGATAATTATATCACCTGTAAATTATGACTGTTATGTCTCTTCCCTTCCAATTTCTGTATCTTATTTATTTTTCTTATTACACTGGCTAGAATCCCCAGTACAATGTTGAATCATTATTAAAATAAAGATAAGGGACATCCTCAAATTTTCCTGAATTTCAAAGGGAATTCGTCATTGTTAAGTATTGTGTTTCTTGAAGATTATTGAATGTGGTCTATATTGTATTGCATCCTTTCTATTGCCAGTTTTCTGGGTTTGTTTTTCAAGATATGCATGCTAAACTGCATCAAAATTTTTCATATGGATTAAAATCATTGCATAATTTTTCTCCTTTAGTCTGTTAATGTGGTGAATTACTCTGATAGATTTTCAGATACTAAACCAGCTTTGCATTCAATAGATAAACCCTACTTGATTGTAATGTATCATTTCACAGTATAACATCAGAGTTTTATTAGCTTATATTTCATTTAGCATTTTTTCATAGTTTTTAAATGGGCTCATAAGTAAAGAGCATCACTAATTTTCTTTCTCCCCCATACTATCTTGATCCAGTTTTTAAATCATTGACAATTTAACTCTATAAAATAAATTGAGCACTTTAAAATGTTTAATTTTATGTTATGTAAATTTCATCTTAATTTTAAAAAATGTTTTGGGCATTTGCCTTTAATTTTCTATTTTGTTGTACAACTTGATTAAGATAGAGATGTCCTCTTTCTTTGAAAACTGATAGAAGTCATCTATACAACCACCCAGGCCTGGGGCTTTTTGAGGGGAGGGATATCTTTATAACATCAGACTCTTTATTGGTCTTTGACTTATTCAAATTTTCTTTCTTCTTAAAACAAGTTTGACATTTTATATTATTCCAGAAATTTATTCATTTATTTCTTGTTTTCAACATTTTGGTCAACATTTGGTCACGATAGTCTTCAAAAGTTTCATAATATCTTTGCATATGCAACTGTTTCCTTTATACTCTCTAATTTGCAAAATTTAATATGCCTCTTCTGCTTTATTTCCTCATCTGTAAAATGGAGATTATAGTACTTATCTCATAGGGTTGTTATGAAGATAAAATGCATTAGTAGATGTAAAGAGTTTAGAGTAATATACAAGTACTACACAAGTGTAACAATGTAGTAAACACTATATAGGTGTTAGCCGTTATAGCCCATCTTAAAATTTTCAGACAATGAGCTTTTCAACTTACTAGTCTTCTCTAATTTGAAGTA
Source organism: Mandrillus leucophaeus (assembly GCF_000951045.1). Taxonomy (NCBI): domain Eukaryota; kingdom Metazoa; phylum Chordata; class Mammalia; order Primates; family Cercopithecidae; genus Mandrillus; species Mandrillus leucophaeus. The sequence continues at coordinate 1,741,222 of NW_012105276.1, forward strand.
ATTCTATAGTTTATTATTTTGTCTTGGTTACTTTTGTTTTGTTTCTTTTTCCTTCCTCCTGGTTACTTTTTCTTAGTGTATTCAACTTATCTTTTTCCAGCTTTCTGAATTGAAATATTAGTTTATTTGATTATATTCTCTTACATTCTATCAGAGCTATACATTTATTTCTAAGCTTTATTTTAGCTACATGAAGATACTACATAGTCTTTTCATTGGCTTTCTCTTCTATGTACTTCCCAATTTCCCTTACAACTTTTCTCCATGATATTTTTATTCAAAAAATGATATCTTATTTTTTTTGCCCTTTGGTCAGAGAACATGATCTGAGTAGTGCTGATTACCTTTACCGAGACTTCTTCGTGCTTGGTATGTAGTAAAGTTTTTGAATGTTCTACCTGTGCTAGAAAATAATTTATACTCTCTGTTGAGAGTAAGATTATATTGCTTACATGTGTATGTGTTTATGTTAGTTCAAGCCTGTTAATTATATTATTTATACCGATATTTATTTGCTTTTTGCTTGCTCAATTAGTTCTCGAAAGCATACAACAATATATCCAACTATAATTTTTAATTTATCCATTTTTTTCTCCATGGTTTGTCAGTTTTGTCTTTTATTATTACATCTTCTTGATTTGTTGTTACTTTTACCAGTATACCATGTCCTCCACCTTAAATTCTATTATTTGAATAGTGCTTTAATTAAGGTCTCTTTAAAATTCCAGCTTAATGTGTTCTCTCTTGCCTACAGGAACCCTGACTGATACACCAATGTAGAAAGCTCTAAGCCAATCCTGCAAATCTCTTAACATTCACTTTATACTTTCTATCTCTTTATCCTTAATGCCTTCCAAAAGAGTTCCTTGTCCTCATCTTCCAATTCACTAATTCATTCTGTGGCTATATTCACTCTGCTATTTAATCAATTTATTGGATTCTTATTTTCAACAATTACAATTTCATACCCAATATTTGCACTATGTTCTTCCTAACTTCTTGTTACTGCTTCATATCTCCAACTTGTTTCTTATCTGTCTATTAGATGATAGTATGCTTATTTTAAATTCTTATTCTTTGGTTTCATTAATCCTGCATTAAACTTGGTCTAGGTTGTTCCGTTTATTTTCTTTCTGTAACAGTGGTTTTACTCCCCTGGTATTTCTTTCCTTCTAGTATGCAGGTTCTTCTAGGAAACTGACCCCCTAGAGAACACTGATCAGTTATGCACCTAAAAGTGAGGTACAAAAACCCAGTCCCTTATTCTCCTTCGTGTGAGCTTAGGGAGTATAAAACGGGAGATATACTTTCTAGTGGACAGTGTCTGGCATTAAAAAATAGGTTTTACCACTTCCCACTGGTGTTTCCTGCACCAGAGAACCATGCTTCATGGAGAACCCCCATCCTGGTCTTTTTTATGGCCTACCCCTTGTGGTATGGGTATATGTGGGCCAGGATGAAGACCTCTGGCTTTCATCTGCTCCCATCCCCAGCCTGACTCAAGTAGAAGCCTGATGTTACTTCCTTACTCCCACCAGTTGCTGGGCTAGTGCTACCATTTTTCTTTGTTGACACTTCAGGTCATGACCTACTCAGAACTATGGGGAGGAGGGAAAGAAATGGCACAACTGAAAAGTTATCCATTGCCTACTCCTATCCTAGGCACATGGCCTTCTTCTGCTCTGGGCAACCACTGATTTCCAATAAAGGGGCTCATCAAATTTTTCTCTCTTCAGGGACTAGTCACAATTTTTTGTCCTTCTTTCAGAGTCAATGACCTTCTTCGTGCTCTGTCACAGCTTCTGTGTTGAGTTCAGGGGAGGGAACCGTAACTCATGTTACCTCACAACTACTTAACTGTAAAGAATAATCATCTCTAAAAAGGTGGTGGGGCATCTTACAGAAAAGCAAGGACTATCTGGATAATCTTAACTGGCATACTCAATGCATACTTGAGGTTCAGAGCATAGCTGAACACCAGCCCAAGGTAATTTCCACTTAGGACAATTCATGGGACGTACAATTACCAAGACTGTCATTCCCTTATATGTAAGAAAGCTACTGAGTGAATTCTCAAGTATTCAAAAGATGTAGACTGGAGAAAATAAGAAGAGCCAAAGAAATCCCCGTCTATCTGAAGCACCTTCTGTTAAAATTCTTACTTTCAAGACCTGATTCTACCTTTTGACCTTGCACAAGTTATGTAACTCTGCATGCTTTAGTTTCTGCATTTGTAAAATAGGATAATAATAATACCCACTTCATAGGGCTGTTGTGAGAGTAAAATGATTAATAAATGTAAAGAGTTATTAATAACATCCAGAATGTAATATCTAGTCAATAAATGTTGGACTTATTAAAATATTTTCAAATATAATAGCTGGAACAGCAAAAGAGCCCCCGATTAAGAGTCGGAAGATCTGAGTTCTAACTCTATGAACTTAGGCGAGTCACTTCTCTTTGGCTCAATTTCCTTATGCATAAAATGAGGTGTTTGGACTACAACTTCTCTAAGTTCCTTCAATTGTATAATTCCAGTTGTGACACGTTCTTAATTATTCACTAAATGAACGTATATGAACATATAAATATATATTAAGTGGGAATCAGGCTTTTTGTTCTATGAACATTTACCAAGGCAGTGTGCAAAAATAAATAAAAAGGCCCATGTTTCCATATGGGAATTCAGTGAACAAATTTTATGAGTATCTTTGTACCTGGGGGCTGGCCACAAAAGAACAAAAGGTGTGAGTATATTCTGTGGGTGGGAGAAGTTGTTCCATAGCTTCTGCTTCCAAATTTAACTACAATGCGTACTGCACCACTCTCAGTGAAATAAGACAAATGACAATTAGACAATTAATCCATTTAGAAAAAAAATGTGCCGCTCACTGCCAGCAGTCATTTAATTTTATATAAGCACACTCTTTGAGGCTGAAGCAAATCTGACTGATTTTCAATGTGAAAATAGAAGATAAAAACTATTTGCATTCACCCATTCTCACACTTCTAAGAACTTCCCTAAGACTGGGTAATTTATAAAGAAAATAGGCTTAACTGACTCAGTTCTGCATGGCTGTGGAGGCCTCAAGAAACTTGTAATTATGGTGGAAGGAGAAGCAGGCACCTTCTTCACAAGGTGGTCAGAGAGGGAGGAGCAGGGAAACTACTACTTAATATCTACTAAACTGCTACTCACTATCATGAGAAGAGCATGGGGGAACCATCCACGTGATCCAATCACCTCCCTCCCTCAACACGTGGGGATTACAATTTAAGATGAGATTTTGGTGGGGACACAGAACCAAACCATATCGCTGTTCTTGGAGTTATTTCTAAACAGCGCTAGTATCAGAATTGTCTATTTCAGAAAAATCGGATTCATCAAATCCATCTTCAGGCAACAACTGTTCAAAGACAATGTTAACATCACACATGGAAATGCTATGTTTTCTAGGATCTGACATTTTCAGCAATCAAGAATTACTATATTTTGTAAGCCAGAATACCACTACTAAAAGCAGAATGCTATAAATAGAATGACTTTTTCATTTTCAAAGTCGATATACTAGAGCAATGCAAAAATAATAATAAAAGTGAGATATTTTGTGGCAAGTTTATCTTAGGGTCTTGCAGCCACTAACGCCACTGGTAAGTATTCTCAAGGCAAATCAGAAAAGGGTTAACATACATTTCCTCTGTCCAGAGGTATGAATGGCCATGGAGACACAATGCACAACTGTAACAGAAATAACAACATATTTCAAAGTATGCAGAGGAGGGATGAAGGAGGATTTATGACATGTTTTTGGATAGGACAAATCAGTCATCTTACCCAGCTTCCAAAATTAGAGCTTTCTTCCTTTGGCTAGAGCATTAAATCTCTATTAAAATGCAGTTGACCCTGAGAGGGGCAGCAGGCATTTATGCCTTAGTATAAATGAATTTAGTCAGTTCTTTGTCCTAAACAAAGGGAAGCAAGCATGAGGAAAGACTGCCCTCATTAGAGAGAAAAGACAAGGAGAAGAGATAACTGTAAAAGTCCTCCAGTCTCTTCATATTCATACCCTATTTAAATGATATTTAATTGAATTATGTAATGATAATGACAAACAGATTTAGGAACAAGCAAGGGACGCACTACAAACACACACCTTACAAGGTGGGCTGATGCACAGGAGAGCAGTGGGTGGTCAACTAGCAGGAGCACCCAGCCAGCAGGCGCATCCGAAGGCATGACTGCTGCGAGAATGGAGCATATGGGCTTGGTCAAGCACTTCAATTGTACTTCACAATTTTTCTCAGAGTTAGGTCTGACTGTATACTATGATTAAACTCTACTGCTGATAATTCAGAAATACAAAATAACACATAATCCAAATAAGTAAATGTCATCCCATTTTTGAGTCACAGGGTATGACAAGTACATCTACCATGTGCCGAATGCTAGGCAGTGCTAGGTGCTTTATGTTTATTATCTTACTTGGTCCTCACCATAACACTATGATATAGGTAGTATTTTTCTATTTTATAAATGAGGAAACTGGGGCACGGACAGGTTAAGTCATTTTCCCAAAGACAGAACAGCGATCAAGAGGTTTGGAACCAGGATTCAAATCCATGTCCACTGACTCTAAAGTCTACGTTCCTTGTTACTACATTTTGCTGAATTTTCTATGTGTTACTGTAAAATATTGCCAGCAACATATATTAAAAATTAAGAATTTTGTTTAGGCCAAGCGTGATAACTCATGCCTGTAATCCCAGCACTTTGGGAGGCCAAGGTGGGCAGATCACTTGAGCCCAAGAGCTCAAGACCAGCCTGAACAACATGCTGAAACCCTGCCTGTACAAAAACAACATGAAAATTAGCTGTGCATGGTGGCACACACCTGTAGTCCCAGCTACTCGGGAGGCTAAGATGGGAGGATTGATCGAGCCTGGGATCAAGGCTACAGTGAGCCGTGATCACACACACTGTACTCCAGCCTGGGCAAAAGAGCAAGACCCTGTTCAGCACAAGATGCCAGGCACTGTGCTGTACACAGGGAATATGAACAGAAGGCCAGGCACAGTGGCTCACACCTGTAATCCTAGCACTTTGGGAGGCTGAGGCAGGAGGATCACCTAAGATCAGGAGTTTGAGATCAGCCTGGGCAACATGATAAAACTCTGTATCTATTTTTAAAAAATACAAAAACTAACCAGGTGAGATGGCGGGCACCTGTAATCCCAACTACTCAGGAGGCTGAGGCAGAAGATTCGTTTGAACCTGGGAGGCAGAGGTTGCAGTGAGCTGAGATCGCACCACGCACTCCGGCCTGGGTGACAGAGCAAGATAGATTCTGTCTCAAAAAAAAAAAAAAGAATATGAACACAAATTCATAAGGAAATCTGTATCTATTAAAGAATAAAATACGGTAAGACCACCTGGGTTCAAACACTGACTCTATTTCTAACTGGTTGGAAACCTCAGGAAAGTTATTTAATGTCTTTGAACTTGAGTTTTCCTATGTGCAAAATGGGAGAAGAAGAGGTCCTACCACATAGGGTTGCTGGGCACAGGCAAATATATTAATATTTAGCAGAGTGCCTGAAAAACAGTGGATGCGCAACAAGCATTAGCAAACACGATTATTGTCACTGACACTGTGAGTGCTCATGGGAGGTAATCATACAGCATGACTATTTCTGACTCCCTCTGTCCCTTTTAAAATGTATGGCCCTGGACAAAATCTCAGGCATCATCACAATCTTTCTGATTATTCCTAGGCAATAATAATTTAAAAAAAAAAAAAAAAGCATTCAGGTCACTTTAGGCCATAAAAACTCTTAATTCAGAAATCAGAAAGTCCAGTCCCTCATAAGAAGTATAACTTGTAACCTGATTTAATGTTAAATTGTCTCCCAGGAGGGTTTTGCTGCAGGCTGGCAGCATTTAGTAAGAAAGAGAGGCCTCTTCCTTGCCCCGTCCCCACAGGCCTTTCCAGCCCTCAGCATTTCTTCTCTCCCCCAGCTTGTTGTCTAGTTTCTGACCCTGCCAGAGGCAAAGAAAGTGGGATAGAGGAGAGGGAAAGGTGGGCAGAAAGTTCTTATTTTAACTGATTCTCTTTTGGGCCAGCTTCTTGCTCTGAGGGCCTGATAGGTGTTTAAAGATGACTTTTTCTAACAATTCCCTGGGTTCTTCAGGGCCCTCCCCGAACCAAAAAAAAAAAAAAATTTGAAATATTCGAATATTCTTCATCTGACAGAAATAATGTATCTTACCCTGGCTAGCCACCTCCTTTCACTGCGGTCCCCTGTCTCTCCTCCAGGCAGCCATCTTGGGAAGGATTTTAAATGACTCCTGCCTGACTCAGGCGCCCACACGGCTCACATTTGCTCCAGGGGAAACTGTCCCCCAGTTAACTCTGGGAGTGTCTCCTTGCTCCTGCCTTTAGAGCAGCTGGCCAGCCTGTCTCTTTGCCTTTTAAATTTTCCAAGTAGGATTCAGAAAGCAGCTGTGTCTTCCTCACTGCCAGAGACACACATGTCCATGAGGTCCCTTCGGAAGCTCTCCCTGGACTTCGTCTGAAGGGAAAAGCAGTCTGTGTGCTCTTCCTGGCAGGGGCAGGGTACTCACAACCATGCTTTCTCAGAAGAAATCCTGTCAGACTTCTCCTTATCTCCACTCTCTTGATCCTTCCATATCTTTAATGTGGGTGGGGTGTTTTAAGAGTCAAGAAACTCATGAAAATTTGCATTTTTGGATGGCAATCCACTTTGGAATTTCACACGTATTGCAACTTGGCACTTCAGTTAAAATGTCCAATTTAATATTTTATTACATTATCATTTTTATTGAAATATGAATTCACTCTTTATGATAGACTAACTGCTGTGATACAAATATACACAAAGCACAATGATAATATAGAAGAATAAACAAATTTTATCCAGGTTTGAGAGTAGAGGTTGGACATGGAACGCTTCGCTGAGGCAATAACATTTGAGTTGCGCCTTCAAGATCCGCTTGTTCGTTTAACAAACATTTACTGAATACCTATTATATTCAAAGCAGTATTCTAGGTGCTGGAGATAGATCAATGAACAAAACAAAGATCCCTGCACTCATGGAGTTTATATTCTAGCAGGAGGATGGGAGAACAGATAATAAACATAATAAATTATATAATGTGTTCAAAAGTGGTAAGTGCTATGGGGGAAAAAGAAAACTAGGGCAGGAAAGAAAAGTTCATGAAACAGAAAAGAGGAAAGAGATGACCAGGGGAAAAACACTATGAACAAAGGCGAAAGTTTAAGGGGAATGCCATAATCAAAGAACTAAAGATAGAGAGAGCATAGTGTGGCCAGAGTCGAAAGCAATATTAAAGCTGCACGTGTGTGCAGCCCCTACCTCACGCCTCATCTCAACTCAACAATTTGCACTAAACACCGTTATTTGCACATTGCCCCCACCTTTTTTCTGGAACTCACGAGAGTTTGCTTTCTGTTCTTATCCCTATGTATATATGTCTGAGACCTAGAAAGAAAAAGTACAAGAACTAATTTAATAATTTTTAATTTGAAATTCCATGAGACGGAGCTGAAAGGTCTGTGGTGCCTATTCAACAACAATCAAAAAGAATCGTCAAACACCTATATATTGTAGGCAATCAGATGTGAAAATGCACAGTAGATATGGTCCTTGTCCATCAAACAAAGTATGGCAGAAAAGGCAGAAGCAAGCCCCCACCTCCGCACAATCCAGCGCGGCTCTGCAACAGTAGGACCCACTGCTTAGGGCTCAGCAGTACATCACCTGGTGGAAGACACCACAGCCAAGCACTAGAAACAGAAAGAAGAAGCCTCGTGCCACTTGCTTCACAGGCAGTCTAGACAGCAGGCAAAGACCGAGAGGTAAATCAACAGAGATGAGAAAGAACTAGAGGTTCTGCAATAGTGAATTTGGTTTAAAAAAAAAAAGCAGCCGGGCACGGTGGCTCACGCCGGTAATCCCAGCACTTTGGGAGGCCGAGGCAGGTGGATCACAAGGTCAGGAGATCGAGACCATCCTGGCTAACACGGTGAAACCCCATCTCTACAAAAATACAAAAAATTAGCCGGGCCCGGTGGCAGGCGCCTGTAGTCCCAGCTGCTCGGGAGACTGAGGCAGGAGAATGGAGTGAACCTGGGAGGCGGAGCTTGCAGTGAGCCGAGATTGCGCCACTGCACCCCAGCCTGGGAGACAGAGCAAGACTCTCAAAAAAAAAAAAAAAAAAAAAGCAATGAGTTATTATTGTAACCATGGCTTCATTTCCTACCCTTATCCCAGGTCAACCTGTCTTAAGGAAACCCTGCCAATAGCAGCAAGGACTGTGGACTGTATTCACCACTACTGTAACTATAATAGCAAATGTATCTTAAAAGTGCTGCTGCGATGAATCTAATTCTCTTTTCTTTAAATGCAAACCAAAGTCTTCAGGACAGAGTTAGCCTTCAGGCTAAAAATTCCCCACTGAAATTCTAATCCCAGCTCTTTCACTGAAATAGCATCAATCAGACCATCACCAGTAAATAAGTTCTTTCAATTCTTAACTCCCTTCTTTAAAAGAGGTTTCTATAATCGACTTGGAGATAGGCTCCCCAAAAGTTAAGCTCCAGATCCATATGCTGTGCCCAACGACAGCAACTTAGAAATTATTTTCTCCAACTTTAAGAAGGGGATATGGTTTCGTTGACAACAATAACAAAAAGATACAGAAAAATGTGATGTTATGGTCTGAATCCCTTTGAAAGGTGGGACTCTGCTGCCCCCTGCTTCCCACTATAAAAACTGCTTAGGGCAGAACTGGCAATCACTAAATCATTGAAGAACCAGTCTCTCCCTCTCTCTCTCTCTCTCTCTCTCTCTCTCTCTCTGTCTCTCTCTCTCTCTCTCTCTCACTCTCCCTCCTCCCCCATCTCTCTGTCTCTCTCTCTCTCTGACACACACACACATATGCACAAACACACATACACATACGCCCACATACCCCCAAACCAAAATTACTGACAATACTTTAGGGTCTCCAAAGACATTCTCTGTTACCCAAACTTCTCTATTATGAAAACACTGGTTACCTAGACGCAGTGATAAGGGCCCAGGATGGCTTCAGCACGCTGAAGGGCACCATGGATCTCTCTTTAGAATCTGTTCCTGTCTGTGCTCTTCCTGGAATACTCCTTGGATTTTGACCATCACTTCCTTGCTGACAGAGAATCTCTAACACTTAACACCCAAACTTGATTCATACTTGAATATCCAAAAAGGCCTTCAAACTCAAAATGACCAAAACGAAGCTTAGCATTTCTCCTCACAAACCAGCCAATATGAGGCTTTCCTTCAGTGAGCTTGATTTATTTTCATGGTACTACTATTCTTCAGTCACTCTAGTTAAAAAATCGTATTCCACCTTTGATATTTTTCCGTCTCACTGGCCTCCTGCTTCAAATGAATGGCAGATACTGCCTTCTTCTATGCACGTCTTTTAAACCTATTGCCTCCTCTCCAGCTACCCAGGTTTAGGCCTTCCTTGGGCCGGCACTTTTTCCATCTGGAATGTTACACTAGCCTTCTAACTGCAGTCTCCACCTCATACCAGCTTGTCTTCATTCCAATACATCTTAAAATTGCTGGCAGGTTCATCCTCCTGAAGTACAGCTCTGCTCATGTCACCCCATTGTCTCCCTCATGCCTCAGAAAAAAATCCAAACCCTCTAGTCTAGCATCCAAGGCTCTCCATGACCTGCCACCCACTGATTTTTCTACTGCGTTCAAGTGACCTGTGTATAAGGCACATATTGTTCCCTAGAGACAGTGCATGATTTTCTTCTGTGCCTTGCTCCTGCTGGTACTTCTTCTGTGAATGCTTTTCTTCTACCACTCCTATTATCTTCAGTTCTTTAGGCCCAAATCATTTGCATCATTCAAGTCCTAGGTTATATACTACTTCCATTGCAAAGCCTTGCCTAATTCCTTCCATTGGAATATATATTTCCTTCTCTGAAGTCTAATCACATTCTATCTGTTCCATTCTTTTGTTGAAATGAGCAAATATGATTCAATTTCTGCTGTGTACAGGAATATGCCTGGTAAGGACACAATTGGGGCAAACCAAAACAGACACGATTCCTATCCTCGTGGATCTAACAGTCTAGTATTTGCCATTTTCCAATTTGTATTCTCTTTCTGTGCAAGTCTTACTTTTCCTTCTAGACTGAAAATTTCATAAATGCAATATGAAATTTTACATTTATGTATATGTCATTCATTTTATGTCCCCTCATACATAATATGTAGCAGAATACACTGCATGTGTTTTAATACATATTTGGATAAATTAATACATGTGTTAAATGTTACTAGATAGATGAGCTTCAGGGTCATTACTCACTTCCCAAGCAAAAGTAACTGATTAACTTTTTTTTTTTCTTTTTCGAGACAGGGTCTCACTCTGTTGCCCAGGCTGGAGTGCAGTGGTGCGATCTCAGTTCACTGCAACCTGCGCCTCCCGGGTTCAAGCAATTCTCACACCTCAGCCTCTCGAGTAGCTGGGATTACAGGCACGACCATCACACCTGGCTAATTTTTGTATTTTTTAGAGAGATGGGGTTTCACCATGTTGACCAGGCTGGTCTCAAACTCCTGACCTCAAGTGATCTGCCTGCCTTGGTCTCTCAAAGTGCTGAGATCACAGGCGTGAGCCACCGCCTGGCAACTGATTAACTTTTGAGTCTAATTTTATGGATTCCCTGGTTTTAAAAATTCTTTGCCATTTTCAGTGTACTCAGAGTTAAGTGCTCAATCACTGGAATCAGAACCAGGGATGAATTCCGCCACTGCTCCTTACCAACTGTGTGAGCTGGGGTAGGACTGGAAGTTACTTCACCTCTCTGAGCCTCAGTTTCCTTATCTGAGTTTGGGTGAGCACTAAGTAACATACTAAATGCAAGGCAACTAATGCAATCATGATACATTAATGTTCAACAGTTTGAAGCTATCATTATTTATTCCTGTTGTCTTCCTTTGAATCTTAGCATGTTGATGCTGTTTCCCAGAGCGTGTTGCTGTTTCAGTGGTATGCTTGCTTCTTCAGCTTCTCTGACAGATTCCGTTGGAAAACTGATACAACAGTCATTCCCAACCCCTTTCTTCCTTCCCATCTTTTACTATAGACAGACAGCAATATCCATGTGACCCAGATCTAATCAAAGAGACAGAGGCAAAGGTCTGTTAGAGAATGTCCAGGAAAATATTTGCTTTCCTGATAAGGGAGACAGATAGGTCTGGGGACAATTTTCCCTACCATCCCTTCCTTCTGTCTTTAATGTAGATACATTACTTGGAGTCACAACTGCATCTTGAGATTTTGTGGGGAAGGCCAAAAAAATTGAGATGCTGACTCAGACAACACTGAGCAGCTGATCCGATACAAATAGTCATCTAACTCCAGACTTCTTGTTATGTGAGAAAAGTAAACCCTGTTTCTTTAAGCCAACATGCATAGATTTTTGTTGCTTGCAGCCAAATACAACCAAGACTGATTCTCAAGCTCTCAAGGCAGTTTAGAGTATATGTAAGAGAACATTTTTAAAAGATCATATAGCTCTGTTATTCAAAGACTCTTCAGGGCATAAAAGGCAAATACCTTATCAAAACATCATATAGGAAGAGTCTTACACATCTAAAAGGGATTCAAATTAAACTAAGAATCATCATGAAACTAATCCTGAGGGAAAAAGTTGTAACAACCCATTGAGAAAACCTTGGTTGTGTTCACTGAGTGCCTGCCATTCTAGGTGCTGAGGTACCAGTGCTGAATTAAAAGACAAAATTCTTGTTCTCATGGGGCTTACATTCCAGTGAAGGAGACATGTGATAAGCAAATAAATAAAATCATTTTAGATAGTGCTGAGTGGTAACAGAGAGATGGGATAGAGAATTGACTACATGAGAAATCCTCTCTGAGGAAGCTGCAATTTAACATAGCTGAATGATGAAAGGGAACCAGTCATGCAAAGGTTTGGGAAAAGAGCATTCCGGGCAAAGAAAACAATAACCGCAATGGCTAAAAGACAGAAACAAGTGTCATATATCAGAGGAGTAGAAAGGACAGTGTACCTGTGGCATAATGGGTAAGGGGAAGAGTGACAAGAGATTAGAAAGACAGGGGCAGGATCACATATGATATTGCTGACACAGTACCAAATTTAGATTCACAGGAAGCTTTTAGAGAGGGCACGCAGAGAGACGTCAGTGTTTGGCAGTGGCCACACGTAGTGTGAGCAAATATTCATGTGGACACTCGTTGGGGTATATAGAAAGCTGGTACAAGGAGTGGTAACTTCAGGGAAATTAAAGAAAGTAAGCAAGCAGGTAGAGGTAAGGACAAGAGAGTTTGACCTATTTTTGTTACTGGACTAGAGAGCTTGACCTGTTTTCCTTACTATACTCTGAGTACTCAGATAGCTGAGGGATCTGAATGAAACTTAGGGATACATTTGTAACTAGAGGAGAAAGAAAGCTATTCAACGCCTTTTCTCCCTCTCTCAAAATCTTCCTTGGAATATTGCCTCTCTTACTTCCTGGGAGGCCCCCTCGTAGGAAGCGACCAACTGAAGAACAGGGCACTGTCTCTATGTTATATACAATTAAGTCCTCACTTCACATCATAGGATGGTTTCTTGGAAACTGCAACTTTAAGTGAAACAACTATAACGAAATTAATTTTACCACAGGCTAATTAATATAAAAAGATTAAGTTCCTATGACATATATCTACTCACAAAACACCACCAAATACCTAAAGACAAAAAACACTAAATAAAGACATTAAACACGAAATACATATGAGTATACATATGTTTAGGAAAGATTAATAAAAACAAGTAAGATAACATGCACACGTATGTTTATTGCAGCACTATTCACAATAGCAAAGACTTGGAATCAACCCAAATGTCCATCAGTGACAGATTGGATTAAGAAAATGTGGCACATATACACCATGGAATACTATGCAGCCATAAAAAAGGATGAGTTTGTGTCCTTTGTAGGGACATGGATGCAGCTGGAAACCATCATTCTTAGCAAACTATCACAAGAACAGAAAACCAAACACCGCATGTTCTCACTCATAGGTGGGAACTGAACAATGAGATCACTTGGACTCAGGAAGGGGAACATCACACACCGGGGCCTATCATGCGGAGGGGGGAGGGGGGAGGGATTGCATTGGGAGTTATACATGATGTAGATGACGAGTTGATGGGTGCAGCACACCAACATAGCACAAGTATACATATGTAACAAACCTGCACGTTATGCACATGTACCCTACAACTTAAAGTATAATAATAATAAATAAATTAAAAAAAAAAAAAAAAACAAGTAAGATAATTATTTACCCAATTTTTGGTGAATCAGTGAGTGACCCATAGTGTTGGTGGGTCAAACCAAGGAACATGTTTGCAGAGCAAAAATTGTAAGGACCACCTCCTCCCACCGTGCAGTTCAAAACCAATCACAAATACGGCGGGCTCGCTGAGCACTTCCATACCGCATCATTTATTGTTGTGCATTTGTATGATGATTGTCTACTTTAAAAATTTTGATTTTGATAGAAATTTGTATTTTTTCATTTATTCATTCATTTGTCCAACCCACTTATTCCAATTCAGGGTGGTGGGTGAATGGAGTCCATTGGGCTGCTCAGGACACAAGGCAGGATCCCATCCTGGACAGGACGCCATTCCCTTGCAAGGCACGCTCACACATATGCATTCATTCACTCAGACTGGGACCATTTAGACACTCCAATTCATCTAGCATGCACAGCTTTGGGATGTTAGAGGGAACTGGAGTGCCCAGAGAAAACCAACACATGCAAACTCCACATAAACAGTGGCCCAGCCAGGAATCAGTGTTTGCTCACTCATCAACATTATAACAAAACAATATTATTTGAAGATGCGCTGTACTTCCTAGCAATCATACCACCACCGTTGACTACAAATTTTCTGCTGTGGGGTTTTGATCATGGATGAAGTTAGAAGAAATAATTTGGGATCTCTGAAGCAGGAGGGAAACCCATGAAGCCTACAGGGCATGTTTCTTATGTACAGTGTATCTAGAGGCAGTTTCTAGGCTTTATACAATTTTGTGTGGAAATCGGTGTTGTCAGATAGACTTGGGTAAGTAGGTCATTCCTGAAGTGTAGTTGCCTCCTAATTGTCTTTAAGATTCCTAAGGACAAGGATTATATCTGTTTCCTTCATAACCATACACTTAGCTCCAAGCATCAGTATCTGGCAGATAGTAAGCACCCAATATACATAAGATGAATAAATAATGCTTCAAGAAAACAAAGTCATACAGGTTAAAGAGATACCAGAAAGCAAAATAAAAATCCCTACACATATTTTTTTAAAGTCTATATGTTTATAGATGAAACATCTGAAAGAAAAAAAAAATAGCTGTAGCATTCATTCATCCAACAAATTCCTTTCTGGGGCATCTATTATGTGGCATGCACTGTGCTAGAAGCTGGAGATAGAAAAAAGAGTGACACAAGACCTTTCTGGGAAGCAGAGGCCCACAGTGTAGAGTGGAGAAAGAAACAGCTCCACATTTTTGTGCCTGTTCTGCCGAAGTAAGCAGGGGGTCAGGGGGCTCAGAGTTACTGGCGAATATGGAGAAAGAAGGCTGAGAAAACTCAGGAATACTTCCTAGAACAGCTGAATCTAAACTGCATTGTTTCGTTTTAGGGAAATCTTAATACCTTTAACAGAACATTTAGAATTCTGCTCTAAGTTCAAATTCCACACCTAACTTCCTTTAATGTATCTAGACCAGTGGTTCTCAACTAGGAGAGATTTTGCCTGCCATTTGACACTGTCTGGGAACATTTTTGATGGTCTCACTGCTGTATGCTACTGGAATCTATTAAGTAGAAACCAAGGATGTTGCTAAACATCCTACAATGCATAGGACAGCCTCCCACAACAAAGAATTATCCAGTTTTGGCCACATAGTGCCAAGACTGAGAATCCCTGATTTAGAATGAGAGAAGAATTAGGAAGTACCATGCAAATAAATACAAACACATGGTTTAGCCAAGGTTTCTCCAATGTAATTAATGTGACCACAGAAATCATTTAATTAGATGCCTCAACTGTAAGTCAATAAAGTACAAATAATAAAACAATCAGTTAAATGTTTTGTGATGACTATGAATAAGATACTTAAATATCATAAGTACAATTCATATATTTATATTAATCAGTTATATTCCTAACATTATGTATGAAGCCCAAGGTCTCAGGAAAACATTGCTTAATTAGAATTCCAAATTGAAGAATGTCATACTTAGACAGGATTTTTTATGTATAGCTTTCAGTTTCTAGGATAGAAAAGGCTTAGCCCACTCCTTTTGAGTTTAAAATTACATTATATAGTCATATGTTCAGCATCTTTTAGCTGGATACATTTGTTCCCCATAGGAAGTTTATAACTTGTAAAACGAGTTTTATGCAGAATACAAATTGGGAGTATTACATGACTATCTCTTGAGGGCACTGAGTTGTGCAAACAACATCATTTTATCTGACGTAGTGGCTTTGGATTGGTTTATCTGTTCACCCTAGGGCTGTCTGGAATTATAGATCAGGGACATCACTGTCATACCCCAGCTGCTGCAGAAAGCTACTGGAAGAAAAGGAGATTTATGAGTATTCTGGTTATACTGAACTAAGGACACAGGAGTTACACAACAAGGAGCCTGGTGGCTCTAAATTGCAGGCATTATGCAAAAAGAAAATGCAGAGTTGGGTGTCAAGGGAGTTCTCTAGGAGCAATAGGACATCTTTGTAAAGTCTCTAAAGAGTAAATTTAACAGTTATTAAAGAACACCACCCTGTTGTTGCAGACATTGAACTTCATATCACCAGAAAGGATACACGGGATTTTCAGGAAAACATCTGTCATTTAACTGTGGCAGTGACCCTCAGCACTGACAAGCAATTCAAATCCCACTTGAGTAGAGTGATTTAACCCTTTAGGGGTGGCCAAGTTTGAAACACTATTAGCAGATTATTAATGTCCTTGTCAGTTGAGGATCTTTGATGCCAAATGAAAAAAAAAATCATTGAGAATAAGTATAATTAATTATTTTATGAGATCTTCATAAATTATTTCCTTTCAATTATATCAAATTATCAGGTCATGATTTTGTTAATTTTGACCAAAGGTCTGTGCAAACCTTAAAGAGAAATAAATAGATATAATGTAATCTTCAAAACATGTTGTGAAAGATCAAAACAAGGTCAAAATGAACTTACAAAATTGTTTTGCCTTAACTTCATATAAGGATTTACCAGGCCAATACTTCTTTTTCTCTCTTATCTCTAATTTAAAATGAACAAACAAATAAGCTCCGTTTTTTTGTTGTTGTTGTTGGGTTTTTTTTTTTTGTAGGTAACAATAGGAAAACTAAAATATTAAGGGGCCAACCAGGCACCCTAGACAGTGCTAGGTGTTTATTCATTTAATCTTTGTAACAACCCAGCGAGGAAAGTAACATTATCTTCATATGACAGATGAGAAAACAGAGTCTTTTCTTAAACGTTTTTCCCAAGATGGACAGAACTAAAAGATGGTACAGCTGGGGTAGGAGTGGGGAACAGCAGGGAAGGAAGGTTTGTTAAAGCCCAAGGCTAATAAGCTGTGTTACACTATGCTGCCCCAAGGAACTACATTTTTATTGGTGTCAGACACATGAATATTAAAATTCTTTACTTGAAAGAGAAAGCATTAATACTCTAAGTTGACCATGAGCTCCCCTAAACGCCATACCCATATATTGAATTGCTTACTTGACAACACAATTTCAGTGTCCCACAGGCAATGTCAATTTAACATGTCCCAAAATTGATTTATCATCTTCCTCATGTAAATCTGCTTTTCCTGTTTCTCTTAAGAAACAGTATCAATATGTATCTCCTTGAAAAGGAAAATGGATCTTAAGGAAATGTACAAAAACTATTAATAGTGCTATTTATGTTGGTGGTTAAATTCTAGGTATTTTTATTTTATTCTTTATACTTCTCTATATTTTCCAGATTTAACATTTACATTATAATGTAAAACATCATTATAACCTACTGTTTTAAAAATTTTCAAAAATAACAAATTGGTACAGTAAAAAAAAAAAAAAGTCCACTCTCCCAGTTCAACTTCCCTCTTCATATGTAAACACTATTTATATATCCTTTCAGACATTTTTTCTAGGCAAATGTATTTTTATTTCTATGCATCCTGTAGAAACAGTTTGGAATTTGTATACTTGCATATATACATATATATCATTTTTCCTAAGTGAAACTCTAATATATACTATATATTATACTGTAACTTGCTTTTTTCCTCTTAACAATATATCTTAGAGATTTTTCCAAGTCAAAACATACATATCTCTCTCATTCTTCCTAATGGCTAGAGTATTTAGTTGCGGTGCCCATACCATAATTTAATTATTCCCTTTATTGTTAAATGTTTCCTATTTCTCATTATTACAAATAATGCTGCAAACTCCATTCTTATAGCTATATCCTGTTTCATCAATTCTTAAACAAAAAAGACTTTTTGCCTTCACATTTTATCATTTTTGGTGCTTGGATGCATCTTACAACTGATGGCTTGTTACCATCACTGTCATCCAGGTGGTATTTGTTTTGTAAACTCTTTTTTTGTTTGTTTTTTTGACGTTTTCCTGTAGGAATAAAAAAAACATTAGCCTTAATGCATTTTACATTTTATGAAAGAGGTATCTTTTCATTCATGTGTATTTCAGACATTTGTGATTTCTGGCAAATACATAGCTATTTACAGGTGGGACTGCTAGATTAAGGGGTATGTACACTTTTGATTTTGCTAGATACTTCCAAATTGTCCTCCAACTTATACAGCCATGGATCATCTTGGAAAGGGCTTGTTTTGTTTTCCTCACCAACAGTGACTATTGTAATTCTTTTCATATTTACCAAGGTAATGGTTGATAAATTGGAGCTGTTGACTTAATTTACTCTTTTTACTCTTATACATATTGCAAATATTCCCCCCACCCCATTTCTCTTCTTTCAACTTTGTTAATGGTGTCTTTCACCCTTCGGTTTGTTTCTTCTTGTACCAAATCTGTCAAACTTCTTCTTTTCGACTTCTGGGGTTTATAATTCGCATAGAAAGACCTCCACTCTGAAATTAGAAATGATTTTTCCTACATTTTGTTTTTGTACTTAGGTAGTTATGTTTTTTGTTTTTATTTTTCTTTTTTTAATCATTCATAGGCTCCTTTTCTTTTACCCATGATTTCTTTTCTTTTTCTTTTTTTTTTTTAAGATAGGTTTTCACTGTCGCCCAGGCTGGAGTGCAGTGGCCTGATCTCAGCTCACTGCAACCTCCGCCTCTTGAGTTCAAGTGATTCTCCTGCCTCAGCCTCCCAAGTAGCTGGGATTACAGGTTCGCACCACCATGCCCGGCTAATTTTTGTATCTTTAGTAAAGGGGACATTTCACCATGTTGGCCAGCCTGGTCTCAAACTCTTGACCTCAAGCGATTCGCCTGCCTTGGCTTCCCAAAGTGCTGGGATTACAGGTGTGAGCCACTGTGCCTGGACTTTTACCCATGATTTCAGCATGTAACTATATATCTACACATTACTTGAGTTTGTTTCTTTAATGTTTCATTGATGTATTAATCTTTGATATACTTATTGTTTTGTTGTATGGTTGTAGTAAGAAATGTAAGTCAAATGCTCCTCATGTAAAAAAATTTCTTGGTTATTGACTTTGTATATGAGTTTCTGAATAAACTTAAGTGGTACACACTGCTAGTAATACACTAATATATGCTAACATCCATTCTCCCCTTTTTCTCTAATAGAAGCCCTTCCTTTTCACCTAGGAACATGGCCATATAGAATAAACACAATTCCCATCCTGGAAGCTAGCTGTATTCATGTGGCTGCTTTAAGCAATGAGATTCATGTAGAAAAGTAGGTACAATTTCTGGGAACAGTCCTTTTCTCCCTCTCCATGGGCTGGAATATACACAGGACAACTGAACATAAGGTTGGTTGGTTGGTTGGTTGGTTTTGAGAGGGAGTCTCACTCTGTCACCCAGGCTGGAGTGCAGTGGCGCGATCTCGGCTCACTGAAAACTGCGCCTTCCGGGTTCACACCATTCTCCAGCCTCAGTCTCCCAAGTAGCTGGGACTACAGGCGCCTGCCACCACGCGCAGATAATTTTTTGTATTTTTAGTAGATACGGGGTTTCACCATGTTAGCCAGGATGGTCTCAATCTCCTGACCTCATGATCTGCCTGCTTTGGCCTCCCAAAGTGCTGGGATTACAGGCTCGAGCCACCACGCCCTGTCAAAGATAAGGTTTTAAAGACAGCAAAGTAACAAGATAGAGGGAGCCTCAGTCTCTGACATCTTGAAGGGTGACACCAGCCCTGCCTTGTCTACCTGAACTTATATATATAAGAAAGACACTTCAATGTTCCCAAGGCTGGTATTTTTAACTTTTCTCTCACCGCCACCACTAACCCTAAGTAACAACTGGAATGGTAATTAATGAATGAATTATCCGAAGATAACTGGCATATAGACAATATTTTTCAGACAGAAACACAGTGCTTATCTATTCAGGTATTTTATTTCCTCCATTAAAATGTATCATTTTCCTCATATGGATTTTGCATTTTTCCCATTGTTTATTCTTAGACAGTATACAGTTCCAAGTTTTGTTGCAAATGGGATTTTCAAATTACATTTCCAATCGGCCAATGCTATATTCTATATACAGATTTTCTATGTAATACAGATTTTCATGATGAACTATTAAACAAAACTACCTTTTATCATGTCTAATAGTTTCTCAGTTGATTCTCTTGGATGTTTGTCTCTACAATCACACTGCTCAAAATAAGGACTATGTTGTCTCTTCCTAATACTTCTATTTCTTAGGGTTAAATGATTGTTGCATAGGCAACGGTCATTATTGTCTTAATCCTGACTTGAATGCAGATGTTTGAAGCTTTCTGGAAGACCTCCCTACTCCTTAGCCAAGTTAAAAGGTTTATTCTATTCTCAGCCTGACAAATTTAAATCTGGAATGTGTTAAATCTTAGGAAATGTTTTTCCAGCATCTATCAAGTTTATCGTGTTTTTTTTCAAGTTAAAGTGATAAATTTCCTAAAGGAATGAGTTACATAATATGTTATGTTGCACTTTTCAGATAAACCCTACTCTACCATGACACATTATTTCGGGGTATTTAATTGGTCTTGCTTTTTCAATGATTACATTTGTTCATAAGTGAGACTGGTCCATAGTTATCTTTGATGAACAATTTTCTAGAATAAGGATTATGCTAGCCTCGGAGACCAAATTGAGATGTTTCAACATTTTGTTTAATCTAGAACTGCTTAAATAAAATAGGGATTCTCTTTCGTAAGTTTTTATTTCCCTTTAAATGCAAGCATTATAAGGAGTGTTTTCTTTTATTGTTTAAAATTGATTTATTGCTATCCACTTGCTAATTTCTAGTTTCACTGCATTGTCATGACAGGATGGACCCTGAATTCCTACCTATCAACAAACAAAAAAATATTGTGGTTTGCTTCATGGTCTTTTCGTGGCATTTGAAAAGAAATATTCTACAGCTATTAAAATTTGTGCACTATATAATTCAAAATGTTTCCTCTATTTTGAACTCTTTATCTGACAATTTCTAAGAGCTGTGTTCAAATAGGTAGCTATGATTACATCAATTTCTTATTTATCCAAGTTTTTCTTTACATAATTTGATATCATGGTGTGCATAGTGTTTCATGACAGTTAATTTCTGAAATCCTTGCATGTTCTAAAATTGCTAGAGTGTCCTTACTGTGCCCTTACTCTTGATAGTTTCACTCAAGACAGAAGTCTAAATTCAAAATAGTTCTCCCTCAGAACTTCAAAAATAGCAGTATCTTGTAGTACTCCAATGTACAGATGACAAGTCTGAGACCAATGTGATTATTTTCCCCTTAAAGGTACACTGTTTCTCTTTAGACATTTTGAGATTTTTCTCTTAAGCTTGGGATTACACATATTTTGTCAGTATTCATCCAGTATGACTTTTTCATTGTTTTTGCTCAGCACTGGAGACTTCTAATATGAATCTTTCATCAGATTTTTTTTTCTGATCCTTCACTTCTTTTTTCACATTCTGGAACTCCTCTATATATTTATACTTACATACATATTTTTATACATTCAAAAATATTTACTGCATAGTATTTACCTGGCCTGTGATACATGCAGGGTATTCAATGGTGAATTCTCTATACATATGGCTCTTAATCTCATGAAGCTTAATTTTTAAACAGATGTTCTGGGTTTTCTATGTCTTTAAGAGATACATCTTCTATGTCTTTTACTGTAACTTCTATATTTTTCATCTTTTCTTGTAAGCCTCTGGAATTATCTTCAGCTCAAAATTCTAGCTCAGTAATTTGATTCTCAGCCATGTTTATTCAACTAATCAGCCTAAAACAGAGTTTATTTTCACAACTGTTTTTTATTTCCAAGATACTTCTTTATAGCAACTTGCATTTTTTAAATTAGTACAATAACCTCTAAAATACTTGAAGATTATGACATATAATAAGATGAGGATTACATATAAAACTGTTATAAGTAGCGCTAATTATTATTCCATGTAATACTAATTATACTTGGTCATTTTTTTCCCCCTGAATTGTTTTCCCAGGAATTCTTTCTGCTTAAGTTTACTGTACATATTTCATGTTGCTCTTTTCCTTAAGTTTTTGCTGTTTCTCATTTGTTTGTCTATTTGCAAATTAGAGCCTAGGAGTCAACAAACTTTGTATATAAAGGTTAGGTTTTGAGGCCCACACACAGTATCTGTCATATATTGTTTTGGTGTTCTACAACCCTTTAAAAATGTAAAATCTACTAAGAAATGGGGAGGCCGCAGATAGTTTTCCAACCAATAAATTTCTCAGTATCATTATCTGGAGTTTATTTTCTGGGCTTGAGAGAAAAATTCCCTGAAGATTGTGATTACAGGAAACCTAGCATTTTAATTGTGTGAGAAAGGAGAAAGGAACAGTCAGAAGGAAAACTGGGAAATAGACAGCTGGCAGATTTTTGTTTGCTTGTAAGTACGAGGAACAAAGCTCCTTGCGGTAATCACCATATACCTAGGGCATTGCCACACTTCGATGACCCCTATTTATATGCTCTGCATATATACTCTGTGAGTCTCACCTTATTTGGCAAACATCAAGTTGTGTTATAGCTTTAGCTTAGAGGAATTGTGTGGACCAGTAGCTCTGAGTCAGAGACCAGAATAACTATCTAGTCCTTTAAAAATCTGGCTTAGCACACTACAGACATCCCATCTCAGAACTGTCTCTACAACTAGAGTCATTCTTTAATTATCATCTGTATGTGGCTGTCAGTTCCTTGGCTCTCTTGGTTTCACCAACATCTAATTCCTTGTTTTCTAGAAATCTTCTAGAAATATTTCACAGCACACTTGCCTTTCTCGTGTGATTATAAAGCTATCCTTATTACTGAAATTTATATCACTGTACCTCCTCTATAATTTTAATAGAACTTTAGAATATAATGACTTGAATCAAGCATGCCATTTTAATCTCTTTTAAATCTATACTTTATACTGATCTAATAAATAAGCTACTCATAGTACCCTTCCACACTCCATGCTATTTCATACCTCCCTGTCACCAAGGGGGCCATCTGTCAACATCAACATCACCTCACCCTAACCCCTAATATAGTATTTTTAAACTTTGTTTTAAAACAAAAACTGGGAAAATTTATCATTGTGGGATTCTCCGTAGTATGTTCTGAAAGCATTAGAATTCATAACAGACCTCTGGGAATTAGAGGTCTGGGAAAAAAGAAGGGAAAGTCAAGCAGAGATTAGACTAGTGTGGCTGTCTCCAAGGAGGCCTCAAACGGTGGCAAGACCTACTGAATTTACCATTGCCAAGAATCTGCCTTTCAGCCTTGCAGATTCCCTGGATTTGTTCAAATACCAAATAGAGATCCAGCACTCAGGATAGAAACCATAACTACCAAATAAAGTCAAATGGTTTATTTATAAAATGAACCGTAACTGTCACGCAGACTAGAACATTTCTGCCTGTGTGGTTACTCCATTTTCTGTCCATCAACAGGTGTCAAACTGTAATCAAAAGTTTGTATGCCAGACACAGTGGCTCATGCCTATAATCCCAGAACTTTGGGAGGCCAAAGCAGGCGGATCACCTGAGGTCAGGAGTTCAAGACCAACCTAACCAATAGGATGAAACTCCATCTCTATTAAAAATACACAAAAAATAGCTAGGCATGGTGGTGTGTGCCTGTAATCACAGTTACTCGGGAGGCTGAGGCATGAGAATCGCTTAAACCCAGGAAGCAGAGGTTGCAGTGAGCTGAAATAGTGCCACTGAACTCCAGCCTGGGTCACAGAGTGAGACTATGTCTCAAAAAAAAAAGTTTGCTTGTAATTAATGCCACTAAATGGTACATTAAAAAATGATTAGAATGGTAATTTTATGCTATGCATACTTTGCCACAATAAAAAAAGTCTGCTTATATTCAAAATAAGGACAATTTGGTAAATAAATCAAATGTTAAATAACATCTAAAATAATCTGATAATACCCACTTCTACATAAGAACAATCTTGTCAACAAAAACAGAGTTCTTAAATACATTTCAACATGCACTAACATTTACCTTTGTAGTTCTTTTCTCTGTGTCTACATGTACAAGAATGAGCTTATTATATGGGAAAAGTACTAATCCTACTAACTTCACAATACAGTTGTAAGTATTAAATGAGGGGGGGAAAGGCCCCATTTTCTGACTACCGCAGGTCTATTACAGATTCCAGTGCTTTCAGAAAATATTATGAAGAATTCCCCAAACCTATGTTTATATTCAAAAGGGCAGAAACTCCTGTCTTGATAGGGGAGAGTTATAGGCACCAGGAATTTGTTTGAGGGCCCTATGAATGTTCTCAAAGTGCAATCACTGACCACCTTCAAAATCATGTGAGATATTTGTTAAAAATATATCACCTCCAGGCTAGGCGTGGTGGCTCATGCCTATAATCCTAGCACTTTGGGAGGCTGAGGTGGGAGGACTGCCTGTGTCCAGGAGTTCAAGACTAGCCTGGCGACAAAGCAAGACACCATCTCTACAAAACAAATATTAGCTGAGTGTGATGGTGCACACCTGGTCCCAGCTACTTGGGAGGCTAAGGTGGGACGACCACTTGAGCCCAGGAGGTCAAGGGTGCAGTAAGCCATGATCATGCCATTGAATTCCAGCCTGCATGACAAAGAGAGATCCTATATAAAAAAAATAAAAATAAAAAGTGGGAAAAAAGAACATCTCCAAAGAATATGCTCTAATAAAATCTAGGTTGGTACCCCCAAATCCTCGCTTCTACAAACATTTTAGAACTACTCCCGTTTTCTAACATTTAAGATGACCTGAAGGATGAAGAATCAGCCAAGGGAAGCTGATGGGTACAGGCTATAGAAACAGAAAATGCAAAGGTCTTTGTAGGAAAGAACTTCATCAAAAAAGTAACAGAAGGCCATTATGGCTGGTGAGAAGAATGGTATATGCTATAAAGTTGGAAAGCTAGGCCAGTCTGATCAACATGATAAGGAGTTCTAACTGTATAGGTACAAAAAAAAAAAAAAAAAAAAAAAAAAGCATGAGATTAACATTATCTGAATTACATTTTTAAAAGCTTATACTTGTGTAGAAAACTGAATCTACCACAGTAAGGGTGGAATCAAGATTAGTTAATAAGAAACGATCATGACTTGAACTGGGTTGGTTGCCGTGGAGGTAGAAGAGTGGGCAGATAAATTTTGGAAGAACAGACAGACTTTTTGATAGACTGGAGGTAGGAAGTGATAAAAAGGGAAGAATACAGGATAGTCCCTAGGCATGTAGCTGAAACAACTATGTAGGTTATAAATAAATTTCTTTGGTTATTTAGAACTATGTATCTCACTTTGTAATAGAGAAAACAAGTGATAATTGGAAAACAGAAGTTGAAAGATCTTTAAGATCTTATATAAATCCTTATTACAAAAGCAATGAAAATATAAACACTAAGGATCACAAAAACTAACTTGCCTGTAAACTGCCCATCTACAAATTACCCAAAAGGAAATACATGAATTTGAATTTCTGAATAAAGCACAGTAACAAAATACACTTTTATCATTATCTTGCAAATTAGCTAGTCTGTATAAAGGCTCATGTGTCCCACAAAAAAACACTACTTAGATGTTCTTTCCTATCTCTCATTCTAAAACATTTATCCAGTTGTTACATAGAATTTTTGTTACATAGTCTTCTTTCCAAAAGTTTCATATCTCAATCAGATTACCAGAGACATTGTTTTTTAAAAAATCACTCAGCTTAGTATCAAAAGAACCAAATACTAATAACCTAGAGGAATTTATTACTATTTTACCTTAGCCCTTCCACAAATATTTTCAAATAAAGGAGAAACAAGCAGGTAACAAGTCCTATTATCCCTAAAATTTGAACTAAGCAAAAAGGCTTTCAAAAGCCTGCTAAGTAAATACAGACTCCTAGAGAGTATCCAAATTTCTCTAGTCTTCAAATAACCTTCTCTTATTTGGCACCAAATCCCTAAAATTAGATGCAAGTATCTACTGGATATTCCTAGCTTTAAGGTAGGCAAACTTAGTTCACCTCAAAAAAAAAACTGTATTGGTCCAGAAAGTCTAGTTTTAAAAGTCTTACTTTATATAAAAAGATAAATTATCTGTGGGATTCTACAAATGTCCATATATTCACCCACTTAATGCCTTACAATCTGATATAATACATTTATCCATACAATCTAATTTCACTGAAATGCAGCCCCCTACGCCAGGCATGGTGGCTCACACCTGTAATCCCAGCACTTTAGGAGGCCAAGACAGGCAGGTCATTTGAGCCCAGGAGTTCGAGACCAGCCTGGACAACATGGTAAAACCCTGTCTCCACGAAAACTACAAAATTTAGCTGGGCATGGTGGCTCACACTTAACAGTACTAGCTACGTGGTAGGCTAAGTTGGAGGATCACTTGAGCCCAGGAGGTTGAGGCTACACTGCACTCCAGTCTGGGCAACAGAGTGAGACCCTGTCCCAAAAAAGAAAAAAAAAAACAGACCCTACTCTCAAAAGAGGCCACAGTAAAGACTGAAAAAAACAAGAGCACTACTTATTAGTGACATAGATAGATGGTTGTTTGAAAACAAATGACTTAAGAATAGATCCTCTATCAAGCTCAAGTTCTCTTTTTATATATGTAGGTATATAAGCCATAAAAAGTAATTTTTTAAAAAGGATAGAAGTATTTGAAAGAGAAATAATTCTTTTAAAAGAAAAGTCTGCTTTTTGGTTCTTCAGCCAAAAATAGACATGACAAAAGAACTAACACAACTACAGAAAACTTTGTATCAAATGTATTTTCAGGAAGACTTCAAGATTTGACACAGGCACAGGGAAAAGGAACAAACTAAAAAGAGTATAAATAAGGTCAGTTACAGACTCACTTCTATTTGAAATGTGTTTTTAAAAAAATTTTTAGTTTTACTTTTTAAAAATATGATTGAGAATTTTTTTTTCTTTAATTCAAGTCTTCTCAATCCTCTTAAAATACTTGTGAGCTGAACTGATACATTAAGGCAAATTTTGATTTTAAATATTCATTTCATTGATGAACTCTGTTTCATTTAAACTGCTAATCCAGGGAGAACGTTTTTTGTAAAAAACATTTTATTGCTACAAAGGGAAACATGGTCACAAAGAGCCTTTAAGCGTATCTTAACGCAAATTACTATTCAATGTCCAATGCAGTAAAAAAATACACAGTCAGAGCACAAAATACTTGCCCAGTTTATATCTTCTAGGGTAAGTATTCAAAAAATTGATGCACACTTGAATATTCACTCCCAAGAGCAGCATTTAAGATAAAATTATTAGAATAGCTATACTAACAATACACATTTGTTATCCTTAACACCAATAAAGTAATAAAAATTAAGCTTAAAAATTATACAAACAATTTATCAGATCTAAGTTTGGTAGCTATAAAAACTAAACTAAAATAGTTTTACCTTCATTTTATTAAACAAATGTTAAACATTTAGAAATTATATAAAACAAATTTTAATATGTGGAATGCATGCAACATGGGTGTTAATTCATATTTTAAGCTATTAAATGTCTTACCCTTTTTTACATTAGAACCGAAATGTAAAGCTCCTTTTAAATCTAGTATCTTATATTTAATTTTCTTCAGGTTGCTCAACAGGGAAATCAGCCGGTTCTTCCTTTGCTGTTTCTTCCTCTACTTCCTCTACTTCCCCCACTCCCTCTACTTCTCCCACTGCCCCTACTTCCCCTCCTTCCCCCACTCCCTCTATATTTCCCTCGCCCTCTATTCCTCCTTCTCTCACTTCCTCTACTTCTTCCACCTCCTCTACTTCCCCCACTTCCTCTGCTTCTTCTTCCTCCTCTTCATCCTCCTCTTCTTCAATAGGTTCATCAATCTTCTCTTCATCTTCCTCATCTCCTTCTATTTGCTGATCCTGAGAATGGTCTTGAATTTCAAAAGGATTCTCACCCTAAAAACATAAGAAATGGGTTTTAAAATCAGCAAATTCATTATTACATGATATGGCAAGTGAAATTTTTACTTGCCATATCATGAGAAGTAAATGCCATTTTGAAACTTTTCATTATAAATTCTAACAAATTCATTAAATATTTGCTGAGTGTCCATTTCATACCAATGTGAGCATATAATTTACTGAAGCCATTATTTTATACTCCATAACTGGAATCTTCTAGGGTAAGTATTCAAAAAATTGATGCACACTTGAATATTCACTCCCAAGAGCAGCATATTTTCCCCTTAACTGTATTTCTAAAATCATATATATATATATATTGCAAAGGCAAGTGTTGTTTTTGGTAGAAACAAAAGAGATGACACAAAGATTTACATTTTACTTAATTATATGAGTATTTAATGTTACAGAATCTCTTTAAAACTCAAATGAAAATCAGGTACCTTGCCTAATCTATTAGATACCATGCCTTATTTCTACTTTTAAAAAGTAGACAAACCTCTCAGTAAACATTCACAGGTACAACTTTATTTTAATATTTGAATTATATACCTGGATCAAATCTCATACAAATTTGATCATATCAGAAGGCTATATTAATGTAGTAAGAAATGAAGTAACAGTGAAGGTTATTAAGCAGGAAAACATTAAGACTGGCACTACCCTTTAAGATGAATGCCACAGGAATGTGAAAGATGAAGCAGAGAACCAAAAGAAGGAATACTAGTGAGGAAGCTACTCTAATACCCCAGACCAGAAATGTAAAAGATGTGGTGACACTATTCACAGAACAGGTAAGTTACAATCACTATTCTAATGGAAAGGAAAAGGGGAGGAAGTGTGTATACGTTATTAATATATATAATTAAAACTTCAGATATCTAGATGTCTAATAAGCAGCTATAAATCTGCAACTCAAAAAAGAGAGGAGAGTTCAAAGTAAGATATTTACATTAATGAACTGCCTGCTTGCATAGACTGCATGGTGAAGCCAGAGTCTTAAATGGCAAGGCCCTGGGATGGGACTGGTGGATTAAGTAGAAAAAAGGGCTGGAATAAAAACCCTATGAAGATGCCTACTCTATACATGGAGGCAGCAGAAGTTAGAAGTGAAGGAACAAGGCCGGGAATGGTGGCTCACACATGTAAGGCTGAGGCGGGCGGATCACGAGGTCAGGAGATCGAGACCATCCTGGCTAACACAGTGAAACCCTGTCTCCACTAAACATACAAAAAATTAGTAGCGGGCACCTGTAGTCCCAGCTACTCGGGAGACTGAGACAGGAGAACGGGGTGAACCCAGGGGGCAAAGCTTGCAGTGGGCCAAGATCATGCCACTTCACTCCAGCCTGGGTGACACAGCAAGACTCCATCTCAAAAACAAAAAGAAAAAAAAGAAGTGAAAGAACACTTGGTGCAGGAGAAAACCCAGGACAGTAAAAGACTACCTGATAAAAGAGTTTCAAGAATAGGTGATAGATCAACAGTGTCAAATGATATGTATAAAAAAGCAGTAAGCAATTGAAAAAGGTCACTAGAGTTGATCATCATTACAGAATGGAGGTTCTTGAGGATTTATTGTACTATCCCCTTATTTTCATACATTTAAAATAGTATGTTATAATTTTTTAAAGGTCACTAGATTTGATAATGACATCATTAGTAATCTTAGGCAGAGCAGTTTCAAAAGTATGAAGTGACAGTTAAGACAGCAGCAGTTGTCCAAGAATGTATCT
Source organism: Mandrillus leucophaeus (assembly GCF_000951045.1). Taxonomy (NCBI): domain Eukaryota; kingdom Metazoa; phylum Chordata; class Mammalia; order Primates; family Cercopithecidae; genus Mandrillus; species Mandrillus leucophaeus. The sequence goes on from NW_012105276.1 coordinate 1,770,756, forward strand.
TTAAAATTTCCTATGAAGCTGTCAAAAACCACAGGCCCTGGTTCCAACACCCTGAGATTTTCATTGAGTCTGTACTGGAGCTCTTGCTGAAAACACCAATTCCTGGATCAATCTCAGACCGCCTAAATCAAAATTTCCAGGAGAAGCTTGGTAACTTGCACATTTAAGAAGCATTTCAGGGCAAAAATGAGCTTGGCATGGTAGTGCACGCCCGCAGACCCAGCTACTCAGGAGGCTGAGGCAGGAGAATCGTTTGAACCTGGGAGGTGGAGTTTGCAGTAAGCCAAGATCGCACCACTGTACTCCAGCCTGGGCAACAGAGTGAGGCTCTGTCTCAAAATAAGAGAAGCATTTTAGGAGGTATTTATCAGTGAGGTTTGGGAAACCCTAATTCAGAAAGCCTAAAAAAACGGCTTAGGCAGCTTTTCATTTATCTTAGCCTCACGGGTAACTGAACACATTCCTCTGGTTGAGAACTACTAGTTTAAAGAGTGACTAATAGAGAGGAAGCAAAGAGCACGTGTAAAGTAAACTACCATTTCAAGTATTCTGGGAAGAGAAAAGATGATAAAATAGGGTGGGCCAAAGTCTAGGAAAAGTTAAGTCATTTTTAGTTTAGGTAACTCATAAGCATGTCTATTTGAGGAAGATTAGAAAAAAAAAAAAAAAACAGGAAAAAAATCAGATGCAAGTAAGGGAAGAAATAGTGATGAAATTAGGACACATATGAAAGGCAATGATTTTTCCTCACAGATAATAAAGGTGAAGGAAAGATATATCTAAGACAGAAATGCGAACACTTACTGAATTTACATCTAATGGTCTCAATCTCCCTAATGCAGGAGAATAAGAATATGGGAAGTAGCTGAAGGTGATGGCGTGTGCCTGTAATCCCAGCTACTAAAGAGGCTGAGGTGGGAGAATGGCTTTAAACCCAGGAGTTCAAGGCTGCAGTGAGCTATTATCACACCATGCATTCTGGCCTGGGCAACACAAAGAGATTGTGTTAAAATATAAACACATATATAAGAAAAAGAATATGGGAAACAAAGAGAGCAAGAATGAAATCTGAGATGTGAAGTTACTAAAGGTTGGAAAAGTCACTATAGGAAACACATTACACTGGTAGTTAATAAGGAAAATTATTGTGAATTGAGTAAAAATCTGGGAAACACAGGACTGGCACGCACAATTCCACATTTTTTAGAAAGACAAACATTAAAGCTAACCATAGAGCTAGAACGAATAAGGAATTTTAGAACAGCACCATTCCCTACTGAAAGGGTGATTATCAATGCCCACAGCAAGGACTGAAGGCAGAACAAGATGATACAGTTGGACAACTAGGAGAAATTGATGAACTGATCATCTCGATGGGGACAAACTTGTTTTGTTTTATTTTGTTTTTTTCTGTCTTCTCTGCTGTGTCTCTAAGGGACAAAGATTTACAAGGGCATTTTGTCAGACAGAGAGTACTTGACAGTGGAGGAGTTTTAAGCCATGACCAGAGCTGACCATGAGCAGAAGATGTTCTGGGGAACGACAACAAGGAACAGAGCAGACAGGCATGCCGAATAAAGGGCCATCAGTGAGTAATGGGACCCCCGTGCTTCCTGAATTTTCACATGCATATAAATCAACAGGAATCTCATTAAAATGAAGATTCTTCTTCAGTAGTCCCGGGTATGACCTGAAATTCTGCATTTCTAATGAGCTCCCAAGTGATGCCAATACTGCTGATCCACAGATCACATTCTGAGTAATAAAATTCTAGAGGAGTTCTCAGTTCAGGTGCGTTCTCTACAATACATGCATGAGCAGGATACTCCCACCAGTGACATCTCCCATTCCATGAAGTGACTCAATTGTGTAACTTGAAAACACTATATAGAAATTCTATGTGTAACCTGAAAACACTATATAGAAATTCTAATTTTGCATTCTTCCCTTATTAAAAATTATCTTCACATATCAATAGAAACCATTGACTTCTCAGAAGTTTGTGACAATGCAAAAATAAAAATCTAATCTTTCCTTCTTTAGCTATAATGCTTCTCTTTGATGCCATATCTCCCATAAAATTGGATTTCAATTCAGGGCTGCATTCATTTTTTTAAAGCAGTGTCAAGAATGTAGTAAACGGTGACAAATATTAACAAATATTAAATTAACAAATTAGAAAATAGGTCCCTAAGGAACAAGCTGAAAGAACTGATATTGTTTCGCTTGGAAAGAACTGGTAGAGGGACAATTTAATGGTCATTAAATATGTATCAGGTTTTCTTCAGAGTAGCTGTTAACAATCACAATAGACAAAATAAACAAAACTTCTTTAATCTATACTTACTAATGCAAATAACACACTTGTACATCTTCAACACAACTGCTCTCTTCAGTGTAGAATAATGATTTTAAGGTAGGTATTATTTTGTAAAGACTGAAAAATAACTTCTGTCAGACCAGTCTGGGTATTATAAGTAAAAACAGAACAAAACTAAAAGACTAACCTCTAAAATTGATTTCTATTAATCTCCTAAATCATAGTAAGCTCTTATTTGTATAGTGTTTATAATAAATTTTATGTAAAGATGGATTCAAGCCATAACATATGGCAAAAACCCTGAGGAGTAAAGAGTTCACATCTGAGTTTCCTAACATTAGAAGCAAACCTCTCTTCTCTTGCCCTCCAAATTCCATGAGATTCCTTCTTCTGGAGCAACATATCTGACCTTCCTGCTACCCTCCAACTTTTATCCAAAGAAAAGGAATGACATATGCAATTAGTATGCTTGGAAGAAAAAACTAGGTGTACACAATACAATCCTTTCTGGGTCCCCTCTTTTGGGTCTTCCTAGTGACAGAAAAGGTACATCCTAGTCTGTTCTACGCCATGTGGTAAACTAGGAGAAGCCTGTTGCTCTCCATCTGGGCTGGTAACAGAAGTTGGGAGGATCTAAGTCTACCTAATTCAGAAGTGAAATATTAAAAGTTCACAGCAACTACATAACTAAGATATATTCTCCAAGTCAATTTTTTCTTAAATCAAGAATAAAGCTGACATTTTGATTTTCTATCTAATTCTTGTGTATTTCTCAATTGATTCAGAGCTACAAAGATGATCAGAGGAACCACTGCTCCCATCTTGACCAACCCAACAATAAGGAAAAAAGATGTTTTACCTATATACAAGATACTGAGTAAAATTCTTCTTAATATGTTATACTATATTCAAGTATCACAAAAGGTTACTATGTCACCAGTTAATTATTGCAATACCACAATATTATTGAAAAGGTTTTTGCCCTAATATCTTACCTTAACAAAACGTTCATATCGCGCCTTCACTATTGGATTATTTAAAATGCTTGTAGCAGTCAAGACACTCTCTCTTTTTATTTGTTCCTTATAAGCCTATAAAAAACAGAACACACTGAGGGTTCTTGAAAATCATGCTATGAAAAATATTTCCATAATTAAAACAGCATTTAATGCTCAAACCCTTAGATTTGAATGACTTATCTTCTTACAAACTATAGAGCAACAGTACCTACTATAACCACAATCTAAATCTATGAATTAAAACACTGAAGATTCAAGCCAATCAGCTTCAACAGAAAACACTCAGTCCCACAAATCTACAAGTCTAGATTCTACTAGATAGCTGCCTTCTCTTCTTTCCACTCCCCATCTGCCTCCCCAGGCCCCAACTATTAATTTTCATGCTATCAAAAAATGAAGAATAATTTTTCATACTACAAGAGTATCTAGTCTTCCTTTAGGCTGTAGTTATTTCAAGACTATTATACAAAGGAAGAAAGGTAACAATATAGAATGTCTAATTGCCAAAATGGTGTCAAGAGAATATCAAGAGAAGAAAAAGACGTAGATTAAGAAAAGATTGTATGTGTTCAAAAATGCTTGAAGAAATCTGAATTAAATGAGGTTCACTTTAATACAAAATACAAGTTTAACACTGGGTATGTTCTACCTAAAACTTAAGGCTTTAATATTTGAATCTTTAAATATGCTTTTCAAACAAACCGATTTTCCACAATATAAACATTTGTATTGCCTGAAGTAAATCTGACTAAATAAAACCAGCCACGCCAATAGAGAAGCAGAAACATACTAACCAAAAAGACAGTAAATTTTTCAGGGATATTCTACTAAAAAATGTAACAATGATGCTAGCTGGTAATGCTGTTTTTAAATGTATTTTTCCCAACCATCAGAAAAATTTATCAGTAATAATCAAATCTTTACTTTTTTATTCTAAAACACACACACACAATACACACACTCTCTCACAAAACTGTTTCGTACTGACTTTTTAAAAAGTTAACAGTTCAATAAAAGCTACAATTTCCTGAATGCTTACCATTACCAGACACTATTTTAATTGCCTTATACATTTTAGTTAATCTAATTCTTTAAAAAAATGAGGTAAGAGTAGAATGATCATCTACCCGCATTTTACAGATAAGGAAACTTAGACAAAGAAAGGCTAACTTGCTTGCTTAACACATGTTATAGATTGAACAACTCGGGGAATCTTACTCTAGAGCTCACTCTTAACCACTATATACTGCCTCTCTCAATATAATCACAGTTATTTCCATATGAGATTGATAAATTGATAAAATTGCAGATAGGTGTGAAGCTATGGCCAAAGAACAATAAAACATTGATGGATAATCCAGCAACTTTATTAAGACAGATAAAAATTTTACCTGCTTCCCTTTGATATGATCAGGAGACTTTAAGTGCTGCTGAACTGAACTATGTAAGGCAGGGATATACACACTGCAAGCACTGCAATGAACTGTCTCTACTTTCATCATGTGATCATCTGCAGTAACACCTACAAAAGACATCCAATTATGAAAGAAATGACTCATGTATTATTTCTGACCAATGAAGTTTTTACTACTTAGTTTCCATACCCCTTCTTCCAAAATAAAGATCAGAGTGAACAGGTTTATGTTGAGTATTTCTATCACATCTCATAAATCTACATATGTAGATTTAATATATCGCTAACTAATTAAAATTATTAAGGTATAATTACATTATAGTTCCTAATCAGGTTAAACAACCATGCTCTGAGGCCTGTACATTCACCCTCCCAAAACTATAATATAAAGGAAAACAAATGTTGATTTTCTAGTAAAATAAGAATTTCCATGATTATGAATGTGGATGAGTAAGAAAAGGGGAAATGATGTCAAAACTGGATTCATAAGGAACAAAGATATTCTGGATCTTGCAAATGGTGACTAGGGTTTATTACAGATGAAGGTATAAACACATGCAAGGGAAGGGTGAAAGAAAATGGTACTTTCTGCAAGTTAGTACGACCGGAACAGAGAAGAAGAGACTAAAGATGAAAATAGAAAAAAAGGGCCTAAATAATAAAGAGCTTTATGTGCCATGCCTAGGAATTTGAACTTGATCCTGGAGAGGATGAGGAGCCACTGAAAGTTCCTGAAACAATGAAATCATGTGGTAAAATCATAGATAAGAAAAACTGGAAGTAAGGAAACTACTTCGGAAATACTACAATTGTCAAGACAACAGACAAGGATTTGAACAAATACAGTATTTAAAGGAGACGTAAAGAAACAGATTTGATAAATATTTAAAAGATAGAATTGACGTTCTCAATTGATCAGTACTTGAGATACAGTAAGGAAAAAGTACCTCGTATAACTCTCTACTTTCGGCTTTGGTAGATGGTGCAGGCCCTTTTCAAGATAAATGAAGGAAAAAACTGTGAGGTTTTGTTTTGCTTTCTATGTAAGGTAGGATATGCTCAAAGAGATGATAAATTTTTTGGATATGTTGATTTTGTGTGACTACTGTAGAGAGATGTCAGTAGGCAGATGTGTAAGACTGAGTTCAGAAGAAAGATCTGTGCTAGAAATATAGATGTATAAGTAATGAACATCTAGATACTAACTTAAGCTCTGTAAGTAAGTGAATTTATTAGGAAGGAATATAAAAGGAGATGGTAATGAAGCTAATGACAAGGTACTGAGAAACATCAAATTCCAAAAGACTGGCAGAGAAAGCACAAAGACTAAAAAATGACAAAAGGATAACGAAAACATTAGGCCAGTGAAGTGCCACAGAAACAAAGCAAGAAAAATGATTCATGAATAATGTAGTTAGTAAAAAATGTTACGGAAGATAATGATTCAAAAGAACCTAGAGGAGTTGGTGTTGATAACTTCTGTCACAGCAGTTTCAGTAGACTAACAGTAGTCGAAAGTTGTTTAATGTGTTTAATGTAATACATGGGAGACGAAGAAGCAGAGACTAGTGTGGATTATGCTTAAAGAAGCATGGTTATTTGGTTATTTAAAATGAAAAAGAAGATAGGTTATTTAGGAGAACTAGTGTCTATTTTTCTTTCCTTTTTTTATTCCTTTTGCTGGCTGTTTTTTGTTTGATTAGTTTTCGTTTTTGTTTTGTTTTGTTTTTTTAAGTAAAAGCATATTTACAGACTCCAGAGATGGAATCAAAAGAGAAGGAAAGACTAAAAAACAGAAGAGTTCATAACTTGAATTTTGGGAGAAGAAATAACAGAAACAGAGAACAGAGAGAAGTATCTTTCATCCAGAGGAAAAGGTAACTTTTCCTCTCAAACTGAAGTGAAGAAAGTAATGGCAGGTAATGATAAATTTGTAAGCATGAGAACAGGAAGACAAAGAAGTTCATTTCTGGTAACTCACTCAGAGCTACTGTATATATGACTGTACTATATCACTCTAGTGGCTATCATTTACATTTAAACAGGTAAAAATACATGTAGAATTTTAAAATAATTTGTTTTAAATACTTACCTTCCATAACATCTTTTTCAATTATTTTAACTACTTCTGTTTGATTATTTGTCTGTTGCTTACGAATAGATGTTTTCTTGAATTTATTCACCATACACTCCTAGAAAACAAGACAGAAAGAATCCAAATAGTTTTCAATGAGTACTCAATATAATGCTTAGCACCATGTTCATCCTATGGAAGATACAATAACTGCTATATAAGAATTAATATCTTTTCTTAAGGAGTTTACAATTTAGTTGAAAAGATAATCATAAAATATTAGGAACCTACAAAAAGTATTCACTTTTCAAAGTATATTTTAAGCATATAGAGAAAGGGATCAAAGGGAGCTAGAATATTTAAGAGGTCTTCCAGAGTAGGTGGGTATTTAAGTTATAAAGGACACACAGAAACTCATTAAGGAAATAAATTACAGAAGAAAATAAAGGGTCACAGTTAGTTCTATGAGGATTACGGTGGTATGAATGTTCACTTTTTTTATTTTTTAGATGGAGTGTCACTCTGTCGCCCAGGCTGGAGTGCAGTGGCACAATCTCTGCTCACTGCAACCTCTGCCTCCCGGGTTTAAGGGATTTTCCTGCCTCAGCCTCCTGAGTAGCTGGGATTACAGGCACGTGCCACCACATCTGGCTAATTTTTGTATTTTTAGTAAAGACGGGGTTTCACCATGTTTTTCAGGCTGGTCTCAAACCCCTGACCTCGTGATCCACCCGCCTCAGCCTCCCAAAGTGCTGGGATTACAGGTGTGAGCCACTACGCCCGGCCTGATCACTGTATTTTTTTGTTGTTGTTTTTAGCCAGTGTTTTTATTTTATTTTATTTTATTTTAATTTTACTTTTAGTTGCAGGATGAATGTGCAAAATGTGCAGGTTTGTTACATAAGTATACATGTGCCATGGCGGTTTGTTACCCCTATTGACTAGTCCTATAAATTCCCTCTCCTTTCCTCCAACCCCACAACAGGCCCGGGGTGTGTTGTTCCACTGCCTGTGTCCATGTGTTCTCATTGTTTGATTCCCACTTACGAGTGAGAAGATGCAGTGTTTGGTTTTATGTTCCTATGTTAGTTTGCTGAGGATGATGGCTTCCAGCTTCATCCATGTCCCTGCAAAGAACATAATCTCATTCCTTTTTGTGACTGCATAATATTCCCTGGTGTATATGTACCACATTTTCTTTATCCAGTTTATCAGTGATGGACATTTGGGTTGATTCCATTAGTTCGCTATTGTAATAGTGCTCCAATAGACATATGTGTGTATATGTCTTTATAGTAGAATGATTTATATTCCTTTGGGTATATACTCAGTAATGAGATTGCTCTGTCAAACGGTATTTCTGATTCTAGATCCTTGAGGAATCTCCATGCTGTCTTCCACAATCATTTAACTAATTTACATTCCCACCAACAGTGTGGAAGTGTTACTGTTTCTCCACGGCCTCTCCAGCACCTATTGTTTCTTGACTTTTTTTTTTTAAATTATACTTTAAGTCCTAGGGTACATGTGCACAACGGGCAGGTGTGTTACATATGTATACTTGATGATCACTGTATTTTTAACTTTCTAATAATTCCATCTCTTCTGTCCAAATTAATTTTATGTACAATTAGCAGTCTAGCTCAAGCTCCTTCTTTAAGCATTCCTTAACATTCCCAACCGTCTTTCCCTTTGCCAAACCCCTACGGTACTTCTGAATTCCTGGCATTGGCACTGAACATTTAACTGCTCTGAGCATAATCTTTCATGATAAAAATGAGTTGTTATAGGACTCAACTGAAATAATGAATGAATGTAACCAGCACAACTCCAGTTAACGGATGATAGCTGACTCTACATCAATAAAGTTGTTAAAGGACACCTCCCCCAGAAACAACTGTGAAAACCGTAATCATTTCTGAAATAACAAATACAAATTCTATTATAGAGGAATTCACAAGTAATTCTGGGTTAATTTTAAAGCAACTCTTTCTTTAAATAGTAAATTAAAATTTTAGACACATAAATGCAAGAGATGGGGAAAGTGAAAAATGAAATCATAAGAAATTCATATCAATAAAATGCTTCTCACTTCAAAAACAGCTACTTACATGCAAAAACTCCATAACTACTTTATCAAATTTAGTTTGTTTCTGTATATGATCTAATGTTTCCTGATGTGAAGAACTTTCCAGATGCAGTTCAATATCTTTTTCTTCAAACGTTCGAAATTTACAAAATGAACACGTAAATGCCATTCTGTAAGAGAAAAAAGTTTTCCTTTAAATATTACTTTATTCACTTATAAAGAGTTCATAAGAATATACCATTAAAACTAATTTTACCAACATAAATGATTTCCTTTCTTCCATTTTATGACTGAATTAAACTTAGCTTAAATCTAAAAAAACTATTTCTTTAAGTACTTATTTGGACCGCACCCATACACCACTTTGCATTTCTGGCCCACTTTGGAGCTTCCGGGTAGGAAAAATGGAACCAGTGGATCTATAAGTTATCCACTTCAAGCCTGGACCAATTAAAAAGCCAAAGCAAACCTCAAGAAGTATCGAGTTCCAAAGTTCTGCAACTTATTTTACATGTTGTTCCATCCTCAAGCTTCTAAACCAATGGTAGTATCATATCAACAAAGCAAAGTGGCACACCACCAGACAATCATAACTCACTCCTATGGAATTCTAGGGTGATAAAAGTCTTGCCTTCTAAAGACTACTTCGCTTCAGGATAATTAATAGGCCTGGACTGGACAAATGCATACATCTGTAAGCTCAAGAGCTACGCCATAATGAACAGTCCCACCTAATTGTTTCTTTTTTTGTTTGTTTGTTTGAGATGGAGCCTCGCTCTGTTGCCCAGACTGGAGTGCAGTGGTGCAATCTAAGCTCACTGCAACCTCCACTTCCTGGGTTCAAGCGGTTCTCCCACATCAGCCTCCCAAGTACCTGGGACTACAGGCATGCACCACCATACCTGGCTGTTTTAGTAGAGATGGGGTTTTTGCCACCTTGGCCAGGCTGGTCTTGAACTCCTGACCTCAGGTGATCCGCCTGCCTCAGCCTCCCAAAGTGCTGGGATTACAGGTGTGAGCCACTGTGCCCAGCATAACTGTTTCTATTTTACGTTATTTTCTTTTCCTTGAATTATGCTAGCAGTCACGTAACTGGTTTCTGTCTCCAGTCTCCATTTTCCAATTAATTCTTTGCAATGCTACTAGATTTATTTTCGTGGTTGAGAGTATGAGCTCTGGAGCCAACTGCCGAGTTCATATTCTAATTCCATTTTGTGATCTTGGGCAAGTTACTTGACTTCTCTAGGCCTTGGCTTTCTTACATTGAGATGAGAACACTCACAGAGGTGTCTGAGGATTTTTAAAAATTAATGCATACAAAGCCCTTAGAACATTTCCTAACACACAACTACTCAATTAATTATTGTTACTTCCTATAGCAGGTAAGAGCACATTACTGCTCAAAGGGCTTCATTAGCTCTGTAAGCTCAAAAAACAAAGACAAAAATGTTTTTGCTGCCATCCAGGAAATTTCCTAATCTGTCCTTTTTGGCTTACTCACCAATACCTTTAATAATATCTGGCACAGCATGTCTCCATTAAATGTTTAAATTAGATTATACCTTTCATCCCATTAGAGTCACTTCAATCTACACTGCTTTCAATTTTCTAAATAACAATAACACATTCCTATTTATTTGCTTTGATGGCAAGCCATGGCCTCTACCTGGGCTGCCTCTCACAACTCCTCCTGTAACCCTACCATTCCCAGATCAATTCAAATACCACGTCCATCATGGTCACCTCCCCTGATTTCCCTGCACCCTTATTTACTTATTTTTCGAGACAGAGTCTTGCTCTGTTGCCCAGGCCATAGAGTGCAGTGGTGCGAACTCAACTCACTGCAACCTCCACCTCCCAAGCTCAAGCTATCCTCCCACCTCAGCCTCCCAAGGGCTGGGACCACAGCCACATGCCACCACACCTGGCTAATTTTTGTATTTTTTGTAGAAATAAGGTTTCACCATGTTGCCCAAGCTGGTCTTGAACTCCTAGGCTCAAGCAATCCACCCACCTTGGCCTTCCAAAGTGCTGGAATTACAGGCATGAGCTACCACGCTTGGCCTCCTACACTCTTATTTAGAAGTTATTTCTCATGAGACTACATTGTACTTCTCTTCTGGTATCCTTCGTCATACACTATTATTTATGTACATCTCTCACCCATCCATCTCTTTCTCCCTAGGTTCCCTTAAGGGTAGGTATAAACCTTTCCATGCTCTTTATTATGTTGAAAGCATTCAAATATCCAAGGGAACCTATCACAAGAATAGTGATTTACTCAATCTCGAATCCTCATAACTCAAAGTAAAACTGCTCTGATAAGTGAAAATAATCTAGACTACTTTAAAGAAATTATATCCTACAATGATAATTTATGAGTTGACATTCTTTTGGTTATATCATCAGATTTATATTTAGAGTTACAGAGAACATAGCTAAATGAAAGTTCAGTTCTTTCATTTTCTCCAAATCACAATCTTATATATTATATTAACATTAACATAATCCAGATTATGTTAACATGAACGTAATTCAGATTCGAAATTTTTAATGAGAAAAATATTCATAGGGCAATTAAATTTAAAAAATTGCATCTTATAATGTAAAATGATTTTTACACTCCAAGAGGCTGATAATTTAAATTCATTTCTACACCAAAATATAACTATGACTGTTGCTTCTACCAAAAGAAGGAATCACAAGAGATAATGAGTGGGACAGAGAACTCACAAGGACTAAAAATAGCAGTAGTTCTTAAAACTAGAACTACTCTTCTTTTTATGGATTGTTTTGTTTTGTTTAGAGATGAGGTCTTGCCATGTTGCCCAGGCTGGCCTCAAACTTCGGGGCTCAAGGCTTTAAGAAAAATTAAGACATTTTTTTAAAAACTGCTAAATTGCTTTCTAGTAGTTATAATATTATAATGTCACCAAGAAATTGTAAGTGTCCTTTGACCATTCCTTAATCAGCAAATCAAATTTCTTAGTAATAAAATGGCATACTGTTATTTAAATTTTTAGTTTAAATTACTGTTAAGTTTAAACAATTTCCTTAAAATTATTACTAGCTGCTGCTTCCTTATCATATTAAATATTAAACAGTTTAGTTTTCTTACTTTTTAAAATAATTTGGGTAATGTTTTAATCTAATTTGGACATTAATCATTTCTCAAGTTTATATTTTCCGGGTCTGTTTGCTTTCCTTTCAAATTTTAAGTTTTTATTTAGCCAAATCTGCTCATCATTTCCTTTGTAATTTATTCTATAACTTTTCAGTCTGGGAAAAAAATCTTGCAGAACATTTTGTTTTTCTGTAATTTCATTTTTTTTTAACTACATTCATTCCAGGTGTCATATGAGGAAGCTCTAAACTTATTTTTGTTATTATTTCATTGTTCAATCAATTTCCCTCTTATTTCTAATATCCTCTTTATTAAATATTACATTCTTCCTGACAATCTGCTCACAGGCTAATAATTCTGGTATAGTAATTAGTTTTGTGTATTACCACGTATTTTTAACTATTACAGCTTTTTAATGAATGATTATCTATAAAAGTCAGTACCGGCTGGGCACAGTGGCTCAAGCCTGTAATTCCAGCACTTTGGGAGGCCGAGACGGGCAGATCACAAGGTCAGGAGATCGAGACCATCCTGGCGAACACGGTGAAACCCCATCTCTACTAAAAAATACAAAAAACTAGCCAGGCGTGGTGGTGGGCGCCTGTAGTCCCAGCTACTCAGGAGGCTGAGGCAGGAGAATGGCATAAATCCAGGAGGCAGAGCTTGCAGTGAGCTGAGATCCAGCCACTGCACTCCAGCCTGGGCGACAGAGCAAGACTCCGTCTCAAAAAAAAGAAAAAAAAAAGTCAGTACCTACCCATTTACTCTTCTTCAGAATTTCCTCTGGGATCTGGATTGGAAAGAACTTACATATTTGTAATATTTAGTTCCTGCCCATGAAAATCACTGTCTCCATATAGTCAAACCTCAATAACAAGTACGTCTTTTTAAGAATGCTGTTATTTCTGGATATTTTATATTTCTGGATTGCCATTATAAATAGAATGCCTTTTTTCTTATGTTTTCTAAGTAGTGATTACACATAAATATCAAAAATCAAAAGCATTCCTCTGTATCTTTGAACAAGCCTTTTCATTTGAATCTTAAGAACTTTTTCACATTACAATTGATGTGTTTGCCTTTTCTAGGTAATCATTTTTTAATGAGCCTAATTTTCTGACTCTAAGCACAAACCTGTATCCATCTCCGTATTTCTCACTGTTTTTTTCTCTTCTGCGCCTTTGTTTCTCTCTCCGAGCCTCAATTCGTCGCTTTTCTTCCTCTTCATTTTTAGGATCAGTTTTTGCTAGGATATCACACAAAAAAGTAAAAGCTAAAATTCACTTTTCCATTCTCTCTTTCCAATCATCAGTTCATAAAGTATACACTTATGAGGTTTACTTAGTGATTGTAATCTAAAATTGAACTCACTGAAAAAATCGGAGTTTGAGACTATCCAGTATTTCTTAAACTTCACTAAATTAACTTCATTCATTTGAATACCATCATCACAAATTCCGTCATATCTGCTTGTCATCTATGTGATTATTTGCTACATATTTTTCTTTAAATCTGCTCATTTGTCCTATCCTTATTCTAAGCAATAATATCCTTATCACCTAAAATTATCTTGGGCACCATATACTTTGGGAAACACTAAAGCAACCTGCCCCAGCATGAAAATGGAAGTCCAGTAAACACTGCAGAGACCTGGATGCAAGAACTCATATTCATATTGTAGGAGCTCTTGGAAAGTTTCTTAAAATTTATAATCTCCAAAATAAAAGCACATTTGTTCTCTTTTTTTAAAAAAGTGTCTATTGTAGGCCGGGCGCAGTGGCTCAAGCCTGTAATCTCAGCACTTTGGGAGGCCGAGACGGGTGGATCACGAGGTCAGGAGATCGAGACCATCCTGGCTAACACGGTGAAACCCCGTCTCTACTAAAAAATACAAAAAACTAGCACAGTGAGGTGGCGGGCACCTGTAGTCCCAGCTACTCGGGAGGCTGAGGCAGGAGAATGGCGTAAACCTGGGAGGCGGAGCTTGCAGTGAGCTGGGATCTGGCCACTGCACTCCAACCTGGGGGACAGAGCGAGACTCCGTCTCAAAAAAAAATTCTCTATTGTGATAAAATACACAAAACATAAGATTTACTAGTTTAACCATTTTAAAATGTGCAATTCAATGGCATTAAGTACATTCACAAAGTTATGCAACCATCTCCACTATCTAGTTACAGAACTTTTCATCAACCCATAAAGCAGTCACTCCCCATTTCAACCCTATCCTAAGGCCCTGGTAACCACTAATCTGCTTTCTGATCTACGGATTTGCCTACTCTAGGTATTTCATATACCTAAAATCATCCTGTCTGTTGCCTTTTTGGTCTGACTTTTATTTAGCATGTTTTCACAGCTCACCCACGTTGTGCCATGTATTAGTAAGTACTTCCTTCTTTTTTATGGTTTAATAATATTCCATTATATTAATATTCCACATTTTTAAAACCATTCATCTGTTGATGTGTATTTCAATAGTTTCTACCTTTTGACTACTATGAATAATGCTACTATAAACATTCATATATAAATTTTTGTTTGGGCCAGGCACAGTGGCTCATGCCTGTAATCTTAGCACTTTGGGAGGCTGAGGCGGACGGATCACTTGAAGCCAGGAGTTTGAGACCAGCCTGGACAACATGGCAAAACCATCTCTACTCAAGATGCAACAATTAACTGGGCGTGGTGGTGCACATCTGTAGTCCTAATTACTCAGGAGGCTGAGGAATGAGAATTGCTTGAACCCAGGGGCGGAGGTTGCAGCGAGCCAAGACTGCGCCACTGCACTCCAGCCCGGGCAACAGAATGAGATCCTGTCTCAAAAATAAAAATAAATAAATAAATAAGTTTTTGTTTGAATACTATTTTAAATTCTTTGGAGTGGAAGAACACCTAGAAGTAGAATTGCTGGATTATATGGACAGTCTATGTTTAACTGTTTCAGGAAGCACCAATCTGCTTCCCACAGTGGCTTCACTGCTTTACATTCCCATCAGTAATGTGTGAAGGTTCCAATTTCCCCATATCCTTGTCAACACCTGTTATTTTCCTTTTATTATTATGACTATCCTAGTGGGTATGGAGTGGTATCTCATTGTGAGCAGGTTCCTTCTTGTAATACATTTAACCTTATACTTAAAAAAAAAAAACCTTAACGATTTGCCCTTAAATTTTTCCTTTTATGCACTGCTTATCCTTTTAGATGGCCTTTGAAAAATCTACTTATTTATATATTACCTCAAATAAGTAATTTAATCTTCCTTTCATATGCTAAAACTATGACATGTTGTACTTCTAGCCAAGTGACAGAATAGGGTTCCTTCCCTACTAATTTTCTATAAAGTCACATAGTCTATACTACAGCATAGCAAGACCTTGTATTGAGGAAAATTCAGCAATCATCTTTTTAAATGCCCATTTTACACCTGACAGAGAAGCCATAATTTAATTAAAGAATCTGAGTTTCATTCTTAGCTATACAACACTATTCTCAAGTTTTGTTATATAAAAAAGAGGGTATGGGGGAGGGATACATATTATCTGCTTTAATGGCAAATCAGTTTCTTTATCAAACTTTTGCAATATTTAACTATACACGCAAAATACATCTTTGAAATAGGTCCCAAGAGAATCAACTGAATTTTCTATTATAGTAACATCTAGTAAAATTTCAGATTTGATACATAACAGTCTATCAACTGACACATTGTTAAAGGTATCCCCACAACACATACTCTGCTTAGTATCAGGTTTCCAGAATTTCAGGAATTCCAGAAATTCCAGAATATTGTTTCTTATTAAACAATAAGGCATGATGAGAAAGTAATTTAAGTACAATTTTTAAACTTTTCTCAAATTTTATATTATAGAAAATATATGTTGAGGAAAGAATCTAACATTGCAATTTCAGTTTTTTCAAATATTACATAATAAAATGTCTATAATGTTATAATCAGGGAAAAAAGTTATTTTAAAATAAAAGGGAAAAATGAATACAAAGCAAATTTCTGTTACAATCATAGGGAGGTTTAAGAACAGGATTTCTAGAGCATTACTTGCTCTGGAATATATCCTGGCATTACCATTTACTGGTTGTTTGACCTAGGCAGCAAATTATTTATCTATCCTATGCCTGTTTCCTCAGCTGTAGAGGGTTTGATACACAACCACACAGGATTCAGGAAAAAGGAATGGACCAGGGTATGTACATTTTTAAAGTATCTTTGGGTATTCATGACCAATTATTAACTGCAATAGGGAATTTACAGATCTAATTTCTACAATCGCAATTGTTAAGTAGTTTTGGTATATAAACATGAAAAAATTACCTAAAAGTATGGAATTTAAAAAAATAAAAAGTATCCTGAATCATAGCAATTATGTTTTCTTACTTACTGGGTGATTTGTTGAGGTTTATCTTCTCCATAGGTTTTGCTAGTTTGGGTTTCTTGATAAAGGTTCCACTGGGCTTATTAAACGGCTGCATCATTTTTCTCTTTATTCCTCTTGCAGCAGCAACTGTCACATTGGTGGATTTGTTTTGATAGTCAACAACAATTCCAGGTCTATGAATGCTTCCAAAATCACCCATATGCTGTAAATTTGTGAAATCAATAAGTATTAGCATATTGCCCAAGAAAAACTATGAATTCATATAAAATTTTCACGTTAACTATCTACTAATTTTCACCTGAAAATTCCCTGGAATGTAACTAAATTTTACATGTCCATTCTGAAAAAACACATTGAAAAACTCTGTAAATTATTACATAAACTCAAATCCATTGAATTAGTATTTTTATTTCCAGTAGAACAAATAATGAATATTTGCTACCTATGTTTTTACTTTCACATTTCAAAATTACTTGAGATTATAGACAACATATGTGCCTGTCCAAATGTTACCACTTGTACAACTCTCTGACAACTCCTCTTCAGAGTTCCTAATTGATGTTTTCCCATGAAAAGACCCTAAAAGAAATCTTTATTTTACTAAAACCTGGCTTAAAACTAAGATACACAAAGAAGACCATATTTGTAGTTTGAAGTAAAAAAGATCCAGAAATCATTTAGTATTCTCCCTGTTGAAAAAGGGAATGAGAAGGCGAGATGGAACATTAGTATGAAATAGGAGAGTTAAAGCATAACCATGCATCAACTTCCAAGACACACTTCAGATAAAGAATTGCATCTGACGTTCCATTCACATTCTTACCTAGAGAAACATTTTCTGACCCCGAAGCCCAAGAAACAAAAGTTTACAGATGAAGAGTCATGCAACCAAACGACTCTTTGTGTCCCTTCCTCTTCTCTTGTCATTATCCAAATCTACACCAAGAGGCCACATGTCCACAGAAATTTATTCTGCTAATCTTACTTTTAGAAGATAAAGATGGAGGAGTAATCTGAAGAGAAGGACCCAAGGGAAATTGTACAAGTGAAGATTTAAAATGTAGGTCCTATTGGCTCATCTACTTCACTAACAGAAGGAAAGAAAGAAAAGTCCATTCAGACTAGAATGGTAAATACAAAGTACAAGAATACTTGCTTTACTATTATGAAAACGAAATTTACTTTTGAAGCCTCATTAAGAGAACACACTTTGCCTAAAATAATATACAGCATGGAAAATATTAAGTGTTTTCCAAATTTTCCAACTAGAATGGATTTTCAATTCAAAACCCAAAGCCTGTCATCCCAACTATTTTCAATTAACCTATGATCATGAAGTATAGTGGGACTGTAATGTATCAGTTGCTTACATTTGTATACTATGCTTAGGAATGCCTAGCTAACCTAGCTGTGTTTCCAGGTAATTTAAAAAGTCATATCAGGAAAATCTTCCTTAATTACACATTAAAGGTGCAATGCATTTTTACATAAGTAAAGAGTAACTGTTAAAAATGCAAAATTTCTACACAAGTATAACAAGCTACACTGACACACCAAAGGTTAATAACCAGTCAAAAACGTGTATGTATCCTACTACATTTTTTACTAGAAATACTTTCCTCTGCAAAGAAAATATTAAGAGCAGCTGACTTAAAAGGATTCTTACATTATAACAAAAACACAACACTCTTTAAATGATCAGACTATATAACAACCCCACAATCTACACACACTTACTAGGTAAAATTTCATGTCAATCAAGTGACCTAAGAACATAAAGCATAATGTTTACACTATGCACCCTAACGTTAAACAATTGTAGACTAGTATATTTACTCATTTAAGCAATAATTTACAAAATATTACTTCCTAAGAAGAAATCATAAACGTATCTGTACAGGTGAAAATTATTTCTCAAGAGTAAAACTAGTAACACGAGGGAAAATTAAACAACCAGCAATTGGACATATTGTAAGAGTGAGTTAGCAAAATTACACTGACCACAAATCATTGTACAATCTATTATACACATCAACTTCTTTACCACATAAACATGGCTAAGCTATCCTGATCTACCATCAACTTTTAGTCTCTTGTGTTTAATGTGAAACATGGAGCTTTGAAGAAATTCTACTTGCTAGAGTTTAGCAACAAAGTATAAACATTTTATCATACATTGCACCTTTAACCTACTCAAAAACTCAAAAAGGGTTCAGTGACCTTTCACAATAATCCACAAACTATTCCACCAGCAAAACTGCTAGTGTTTACAAGGAAAAATGCAACTCCTTTTAACCCCTTTTAGACCAAACCTAACAGCCTCACCTTTTTAATAAAGGGAGATTTGGCACAACTTTATGATCATCTCAAACTGCCACTTATTTTCTGAGGTGCTGGAAAAACTTTTACAGTCAACCTAAAAATTATATTTATGACTCAGCTTTTGCTTCAAAATACACTGGGATGAACAGTGTTTATTCTAGTTGAAAGCGATGGTCTTGAAAGGGTTTAAAAGAGTGACTAGTGAAAAGAATCTGAAAAGATTCTGTTGTACTTACTCCTCGGCCTCGGCCTCTGCCTGTTGATGGTCCTCCAAAAGCATCATAGTTTCTGCTTCCAAACGTACTTTCAGGATAAGCAGGCGTTCCTCTCCCCCGAGAGCCTACAGGTGCAGGCTTCATATGGGGTGAAGAAAAACTGCTGTAGGAAGAGTAATTCTCTCTTCCTCTGTCCTCCATAAACCCAGGCCTCAATTTTGAACGGGAGTAAGGTGCTTCCCAGCTAGACCCGCCCTGGTTTCTACCTCCGAAAGAGTCAAGGCTATTCCGGTAGGAGCTCTCAAATCGACCACCATAACTACCTCCGAAGCGGCTTTGTTCGGGTTCATTAAAACCATAGCCAGATCTGTACAGATCTCGCCCACCCAGAGAAGACCTGGAGTCGTAAGACTCATAAGGTCCAAACCTGGAAAAGTTGCACAGTGAGGGAAAAAACAAAAGTAAGCTTACTAATGTTAGACAATTCAAAAGACAAATTATCAGATGACATTTATCAACTAAAATTCATTTATACCATACTGGTTTGCACAGTTCTACTTTTGTTCACACTTGATTAGGGCTGGGCAGTTCAACGTGAGACCAGATAGAAAGCTATCTGAGTCAGATTCTAAACATGAATTGAGTTTAGTAAAACTTAGCTTAAAAATCTGCTTCTTAGCAGCTTTTCTATTTTATGAAGAAGAAAAGATTTGTCTGTCATTATTTAAGCCCAGCCCTAGTCTTGGAAAAGGTCATTTGCTAAAGTTCACAAACTATTCAAACGTTTTTGAATCTATCTCTATTATTAAAAATTACAAAACATTTACAACATTTTGGCTTTCAATAAGGACACAAACTGAAGTCTACTTAGATGTAGGTTACTTGTGACACAGAGAGATCCTTTTGCACTCCCAATAATCTATATCACAAACTGCTTCATTGTGTCTGTAGGAGTCAAAATTTGGGGAATTATCTCTGGTTATAAAAATTTGACAATCTGCCAAACTTCAGCCAAGGTCAATTAATCAATCCTCAATCACTTTTTACTTGTAGACTAGAAAATCTAACAAATCTAGAAGGATAAACAGATAAAACATAAAAGTAAAAGATCACCAACATATACCCTCTGCATATGAATTTTCAAGGCAGATGAAAAAGAATACATCTTATAATATATTCAATTCTTTGAAAAATTATATCCTTCAGGAAATTATCACATAAAACTATCCTTAAAAAGGGAGCACACAGTCTCCTCGAGGTTTTAAGAGAGTTAACAGAAGAAATAAATCATCTTCCTTCTCACAAACCCAAAACATGGATTACAAAAGTTGCTTGATATCTTACAACACAATTTTATAAAGACCCACAATTACACGAGATAAAACAATAACATCTACAGAAATAGCTTATGCACATTACATTCACAATATAAAAGGGCAATAACTGACATATTAAAACATTAAGTGTTACATTACTTCAATTATTTACAGATCACTAAATAGAAGGTAGTATTTACTTCTGAATCCTAGTAACCATATAAAAATTATTCCTATTTCCAACTACATTTTTCAAAACATCTGTCACATAAGCAAAATAGTTGCAACTGTTCAGTTTCTTAATTTTTCTTTACTATAAATCATAGTGGCACACTGGAAGCAGAAAGAAGGAAAGTAAGCATCATTCAGTCCATCATTAAGGAATCCGGATCCTTCAATTTATGAAGAAGGATGACTGTTTCACATGTCTACTAACTAGTTTTACTTATATTCAGCAGGAACCTTTGTGCCTCAAAAAGCAGACACCCCTTCTCCTGAAATATGGTCAACCTTAAAGCTTGTAGTTGTTTAAGTAGGTTTAAGCTTTATACAGTAGTAACAGTATAAATACAATCTAGACTAGTAAAAGGTATAGTATTCATGGCTTTAATACAATGCTCCTAGCCTAGAGCACAAGTGCTTTGGTGTAAGTAGTACCTGTCAATAAATAACCTGAACATAATTTTAAAAATATTTTATTATTGCAATATGCTCTTCCTTTAAAATTAGAATTAAAGGAATATGTCTTGAATGTTTCTTAGAAAGCAAATGTTAGACTGTTACAGTAAAATCCATTCTAGTTAGACTGCTTTGCTAATTTACATAGCACCCCACATTAGAAAAGATTTTAATTATTAAGAAAAAGCTTCATAAATAATATTTTCAATAACATTTTTATATCATTTTTCAGGATATTTTGATTGACAAGAAGTTAGAAGTAAAAGAATTTTTAAAAAGTTCACTGCTAAAAACAGAGTATCTTACTCTATTGTATTGACATGATATAGTTATCTGGTGTTTTCCTAAAATAATGTCTGCCAGTAATCCTGATTTAAATTTTATCCCATTAATTAACACCTTTAAACATTTAAGGTGATGATTCAATAGCAAACAGTGAAGTTCAAGTATCATAACATGCCTAAAGAATACTTAATATATCCAGAATCTTATAGTTGTCTAATTATTTGGCCAAATGATTAAGCAATTTACCTGCTACCCCCACCACCACCACTGTGATTGTCCATGCCATATGACTGGTTTAGGTAGGACTCCATGGATCTCTGACCCCCATAGGATCCATGGCCATAGTCACGATCCATCCCTATAAGAGTTTAAAAAGAAAAAAGTTATATGATGCTCACCTTTACTGGCACTCAAAAGAAGAATTTTTAGATAAATATCCTTGAATGTCAGACCTCCGTAAGATCCAGGGCCATAATCACGATCCATTCCTAAAAGAGAGTCAATAAGAAATTGTCAGTAAAATACACCATTTTCTTCAGGGATCTTTGCACAAAACACAAGATATTCCTATCTATCTCCTGAGATAATAATTTACCACTAACATTTAAACTAAATTCACACTAAATGCTGAAGGGAAAAACACAAAGATGAGAAGCTACCAAATCAAATTTGCTTAAAAAAAAAGCCTGATATTTCAAAGGAAAACATATTTTCAACTAAAAGTTCTACATTAGAATTATTTCTTTTTTGATTTTCTTTTGAGACTGGTTATGAGACTGGCTAATTTTTGTATTTTTGATAGAGATGGGCTTTCACCGTGTTGCCCAGGCTGGTTTTGAGCTCCTGGGCTCAAACAATCCACCCGCCTTGGCCTCCCAAAGTGCTGGGGATTACAGGCATGAGTCACTGCACCTGGCCACAGAATTATTTTCAATTTAACCAATATTTATTTGACTAGGGGACTACTATAAGGCCTTGTATTAAGTACTATAGCATATATAATTAATGATACATAATTCCTATTCTTGAGAAGTCAGCATTTAATAATGTCAAAGGGGCAATTTTTGTCCTATATGACAGCAGTAGACTATACTTGTTTTATGCATCTAACTCCTCTCTAAATGTCTGAAAACTCAGAAGCAGCCACGTTTCCAATTAGCCTTGTTCACAGTAATTGAAATAGACATTTTAAAAAAGTAAAATCACAGAGTGAGACCAATCTATGGCACTGTGCCTATAAATGATGACTCAACAAATGAATGCAAATTCTAGCAATGTGAACACTAAAAAAAAAAAAAAAAAAACTAAGACACAATAAGCATATTGTCTATTTTATTACACTGCAATTCTGCCTATATACGAACCTCTGATA
This sequence comes from Mandrillus leucophaeus, assembly GCF_000951045.1. Lineage (NCBI taxonomy): Eukaryota > Metazoa > Chordata > Mammalia > Primates > Cercopithecidae > Mandrillus > Mandrillus leucophaeus. The sequence continues at coordinate 1,793,376 of NW_012105276.1, forward strand.
TGAAAAATAAATACAACAAAAGAGGTAACAAAATCAATTTAGGATGACTATAAAAATCAGAAAGTAAAACAAACATTTAGAATTTGTTTTCTATAAAGTACTTTAAAAATCCCTCATTACTATCCTCCCCAAATGTGATACACAAATAAATACAATGGTACACACAGAGTAAATACCTTAATTTACATTTTTAAAACATTAAATTTTATATAATCGTTTAAATATCTCTAGTCCTAACAATAATAATAATGACAACAATAACAACTTTATAGAACTAGTACTCAAAGTCATCCAACTTTAAACCTAGTAGCAACCTAAATGTTCAAAATCAATCCTCTCATTGTATAGACATGGGGAACTGAAGTCCAAAGAGATGAAATGATTTTCCCAAAATTCCATACATATTCTCTTGTCTAGTCTCATGCTATCACTTCTACATGAAATATTTTCCTCTACTACCCTAAATAGCGGCCTACTGAAACTTTCTAATCTTTTAAAGTCCATTTCAAATACTAATACATTCAAGAAAACTTTTACTGATACTCTCTCAGCTGAGTGTCATCTTTCTTCTGAATGTTATAGGCACAAAAGCCTATAATTCTCACGTGGTGCTTGTGATACTCTGCCTTACTCTGCCATTTGTGGCCTCATCTTAAATTTACTAGTCCTGTGGTAAAGTCCAATTTTTATCTTAGAACAGCAGTTGTCAAGGCAGCTGCTGACCACTGGGAGTTGCTGAGAACCTTTCTGGGGATCCACAAGGTCAAAATATTTTCATAAATAACACCTGAACATTATTTGCCTTTTTCACAGAGTTGACACTTGCACAGAAGGTGCAAAAGCACTGATGAATAAAAATGCTGGTGACCTAGCACAGATCAAGGCAGTGGCAACAGATTGTACCGGTAGTCATTATATTCTTTTTTTTTTTTTTTTTTTTGAGACGGAGTCTCTCTCTGTCGCCCAGGCTGGAGTGCAGTGGCCGGATCTCAGCTCACTGCAAGCTCCGCCTCCAGGGTTTACGCCATTCTCCTGCCTCAGCCTCCCGAGTAGCTGAGACTACAGGCGCCCGCCACCTCGCCCGGCTAGTTTTTTGTATTTTTTAGTAGAGACGGGGTTTCACCGTGTTAGCCAGGATGGTCTCGATCTCCTGACATAGTGATCCGCCCGTCTCGGCCTCCCAAAGTGCTGGGATTACAGGCTTGAGCCACCCCGCCCGGCGTCATTACATTCTTTAACATTACACGCTCACAGTAAAAATAATAAAATACAAATGCCAATTTCTCCTCAGAATGACCTTGACGAAGCAGTAAGAATTATCAATTTTATTAAAACATGACCTTTAAGTACACCTTTTTTTATATTCTCTGTAATGAAAGGGAAAACATATTAAGCAATTTGGCTGCCTACCAAAGTACCATAGCTCTCCCAGGAAAAGCTATTGTGCAAGTGTTTGCTTTGTGAATTAAATCAGCCACTTTTTACAAGGAACACTCTTTTTACTAGAAAGACTGACAGACAAATACGATGGTTTTCAGATTTGGGCATTTGGCAGATATTTTCTTAAAAATGAACTAAGTGTGACCTGGCGTGGTAGCTCACGCCTGTAATCCCAGCACTTTGGGAGGCTGAAGCGGGTGGATCACGAGGTCAGGAGATCGAGACCATCCTGGCGAACACGGTGAAACCTCGTCTCTACTAAAAATACAAAAAATTAGCCAGGCATGGCGGCGGGCGCCTGTAGTCCCAGTTACTCTGGAGGCTGAGACAGGAGAATGGCGTGAACCCGGGAGGCGGGGCTTGCAGTGAGCTGAGATTGGGCCACTGCACACCAGACTGGACAACAGAGCCAGACTCATCTCAAAGAAAAAAAAAAAAATGAACTAAGTGAAACCATTGTTTTAACAAAAACAGCTGACATTATTTGTTGTCAATGATAAAATTCATGCTTTCAAGTGAACATGAGAATTTTTTAAAAGTTGTATCTACCACGTTGAGCTTGACAGCTTCCCAATACTTATAGACTTTCTGATAAGGCTGGTGGTGGTATTACTGAATATGATTTTTTAAATATTGTGCCATAAAACCTATCAATATTTGGAAAATCTGCATTTTATATAAAAACCACTATTTTCCAAATAATGTCGATATTACAAAATAATGTATGGTAAAAAAGATCCAAAGTACAAGACATACTAATGGGTTTTAATATAACAGTACAAAAAGTTTATCAATACACAAAACATATGGAGATATTTTACTGCTTTTTTCATTTGAAGACTTCAAATCTGGTGTGTAATTTACACTTACAGAGCACCTCAATTCAGACAATCCATGTTTTAAGTGTTAAATAGGAACATGTAGTTAGCAGCTACCAAACTGGACAACACAGTCCCAGATTAATAAAATTGTTAATTTTTTGTGATAAAGTTGGTAAGTATATAGTAAATTTATGCTCATATATTAGAGGATAATTCTAAGATTAAAATAAAGTTTTAAAAATGGAAAGTTTTCCTCTAAGGCCTATTTAAAAATAAGATTATGTTTAATCAGGTACACAGAGGAAAAAATCTTATGTTTTATTTCTGCTAGTTTCTATTTTGAGTTAGCATTGGCTGCCTTTGAATACTAAAACCTTCAGTTTTTATTCTATTTTTATTTCACTAAAATCAAAATTATTAACATTTATTGCACACTAACCATGCATGTGTTAGATACTCTGAAATGTACAAAAATTAATAAAGCTACTTTTATATAGCAATGATTCTGGTTGATTGCTCATAGAACTGTTACTACTCATTTAAACAGGAGGAAAAGGCTTTATATTGTATACAGTGCAGTTATAGGGCTATAGATTCTGTAAGATGACTGCTTTTATATAAATTTTTCTTCCAGTCACCAAAATGAATTTTAAAATCCCTTTTAAAAATAAAACTGTGAGAACATAGTAGTATCTCTTAAATGAAAGTAATTTACCAACAAAAATAAAACTGACTTAATAATTTAAATCAAATACATGCTCAAAAACGCTAAAGCTCATTTTTAATTAAAACACAAAGAAGCAGCTGCAAAATACTGGGGGAAAAACTGACCTATGGGCTGGGCAAGGTGGCTCACACCTGTAATCCCAACCCTTTGGGAGGTCAAGGTAGGTGGATCAGCTGAGGTCAGGAGTTCAAGACCAGTCTGACCAACATGGTAAAACTCCATCTCTACTAAAAAATACAAAAAAAATTAGCCAGGCGTGGTGGTAGGAGCCTGTAATCCCAGCTACTCAGGAGGCTGAGTCAGGAGAATCGCTTAAATCCATGAGGCGGAGGTTGCAGTGAGCTGAGATGGCGCCACTGCACTCTAGCCTGGGCCACAAGAGAGAAACTCCGTCTTAAAAAAAAAAAAAAAAAATTAAAAACTGACCTATGACCAAAATAACTAGCTATGTGACATTAAGTCTTGAGTGGGACTACTTTTTAGCAACTCTACACTACCAGCAGCCTACTACAAGATACCAGCATCTACCACCTAGGTTATTGCAAAAGTCTCCTAACTGGTTTTCCTGCTCCACTTTTGCTCCTTTGCTGTTTATTCTGAAGACAATAGCCAGAATAATTCTGATAAAATGTAAGTTCAATCATGTTCAATGCTCAGTAACCTCCAATGGCTTCCTCTTATTCCAAGTTAAAGCCAAAGCTTAAAATAACACATAAGAACCTATACCAGTGGTTTTAACTACGGCAGATTTTGCACCCCCTGGGGACATTGGCAATGTCTGAAACATTTTTGGATGTCACAACTAGGGGGCAGATGATACTGACATCTAGCATATAGAGGCCAAGGAGGCTGTTAAAAGTTCTACGATGCACAGGACATCCCCCTACAACAAAAAATTACCCAGTCCAAAATGTAAGAAATTTGAGAAACCCTGCCCTACATGATCTGCCTCATCACCTCTTAACTTCATTATCAATTTTATACACCCCTGTTCACTCCACTCCTATACCACCAGGTCCCTTGATGTTTCTAGAACACAAGGTGTATACCCATTTTGGCAGCTGCTGTTCCCTCTGCCTGGAATGCTCATTCCCCTGAACCTGCACTGTTTACTCCCTCAACTTTTTCAGGTCTTCACTTGCTATTGCTTCTGATATATAAGCAAATTATCTTTGATTTTCAATGCTTTCTGGCTACACCTCAACACTCTAACCTTGTCTTAAGATTGCTCAGCAAAAAATCATCTGTTCTAGTCAAGCCAGCGTTAAGGTCTTGCTCTGTCACCCAGGCTGGACTGCAGTGGCACAATCATAGCTCACTGCAGCCTTCACCTCCTGGGCTCAACCAATCCTCCCATCTCAGCCTCTGGAGTAACTGGAACTACAGGGGGGCACCACCACGCCTGGCTAATTTTTAAAAAAAATTTTTTTTTGGGCAGGGCGCGGTGGCTCAAGCCTGTAATCCCAGCACTTTGGGAGGCCGAGACGGGCAGATCACGAGGTCAGGAGATCGAGACCATCCTGGCTAAC
>NW_012105276.1:1798192-1807709 GCF_000951045.1 Mandrillus leucophaeus
CTCAAAAAAAAAAAAAAAAAATTTTTTTTGTAGAGACAGGGTCTCACTATGTTGCCCAGGCTGGTTTCAATCACCTGGCCTCAAGCAGTGCTCCTACCTCTGCTCCCAAAGCACTAGGATTACAGGCATGAGCTAGCACACCCTTTTCTCTCCCTTTTTCTATATGCTATTTATATAAAAGGTATTATGAAGCAAGAAGGAAAATATGGAGACACTGGAAATACATATTCCTTCCAAGAAATAGTGTGGGGAAAATCTGTACCGTGCCATGTTTTCCAATGCCTTCTACTTCATTTCACTTCCTAGAAAATACAGTGCTAACAATAAAATACATTTTTGGCTTTTTGGTACCTATGCATTGTTTATTTCTTAAAGCCTATAAGTCTTCCTCTAAATAGCTTCATGGCTTTCATACTCACCTATCTTAAATCTATGCTCAAATATCATCTTTTTAGTGAGTCCTTCCCCAGAGACTCTAAAACTGCAACACATACAAGTACACACACACATTTATCCTCCTTCTCTGTTATTCTCCCTAGCAATGATCATTATCTAACATACAATATATATTACTCCTTTTTTCCCCTGTGGACTAAATTATGACATATATATTATTTCTTATCTTGTTTACTATTTCATCCCACTAGACTGAAAGCCTCACAAAGGCAGGAATATTTGTTCATTTTGTTCACTGCTATATTCCCACCTCCTAGAATGATATCTGATGCCCAGCAGGCACTAAATATTCGCTGAACAATGTCAAATAGAATCCCTGAAATTAAGTTCCTCATTTGTAAAATATAAATAATCTAGACCTAGAAGTACTGTCAAGCATTGGCCTTCAATCAGAGGTGCCTTCCAAAATCAGAGTGGTTTTGCACAACATACACAGCCAAAGACCACTTACACTGAAATTAAGATTCGAGAGGTATAGGCTATGTCTGAACAGACAGACTTTGAAAAAGCTCCCCAGGAGATTCCAACAATCACCCTCAGATGAGAACCACTATCATAACTAAAATTAGGAGAAAAAATAAAAGTCATAATATTAGATCTTATTGCAACACCATATAATAAATAAATGTCTAGCCCCGCGTGAGTCTGCATTTCAAGTCCTATGTTTAGACATTAAATCCAACTATCCAGTAAATCCTAGATGGCCTTTTATCATTACAAATTATCTCCCTCTTCCTCTTCCCCTCCCCCTCTCCCTTGTAAAAGCACTAGTCCTACATTCCAGTTTAAAATTCTGGATTCATTTTTATTCAACCCTCTCAATTTTCTGCCCATTACTAGTCAGCCTGCAAGTTCTGCTCATTTGCTCTTTATTTTTAAGATTACTACTATCACCTCCCAAGTTCAAGGTCTTAAAATCTTTATATCAAAACTTATGAAACGGCTTTCTCGTTAATTTTCCAGTTTTCAATATAACCAACATGTGGATGCAAATTAAATTTCCTTTGGTAATTTTCAATTTCCAGCTCACAAATATATTCTTCAGTACTAACTCCCTATATGCTAAGACTTTTTAGCTCACATGAAATCCAAAGTTTATCTTAATCTTTAAAGACGATAAAATAAAAATCAACTGTTCAGTGATTATTCCCATCAATGGCATAGTCTTTAGTAGTACATTTGCTTCAGTTTTACTTTGCGAATATATTCTATTCTGTACGAAAGTTGGATTTTACATCTCTGGCACTCAGGATATTTAATGCCACTCCCTCAAGTCCTTCATATGTTTTTTAACCTGTATTAATTGTTCTTTGTTCTTTTTCGTATTATTATCTTGTGTGGCAGGGCCCTAACTCTAATAACTATCAAAATGACAACCAATTGTATTCTACATACCTCTCATGATTCTATCTAGCTCTACAGTCACAAGTCTAATGTCATGCTCATGTCAATAAACAATCAAGCTTCTTCATGTGCTCCTCTAGACAGCTCTTTATATACTAACACATCTGGACAGACTGAAGAAAATGACCTCAAAAACAAAGTCAAAATACATTACAACACAAGCTACATAGAACCAAGCCAATAATCCACTTAGTCTACATTACTCAATACCAAACTCTCTAATTCAACCAAAATAACTCAACCAGTGTCTTGTGATTCATCACTCAGAATGTAGGTAGGCCCTTTGGAACACATTAAAATAATCACAATTCAAACAAAACGGACCAAAAAAAAAAATCAAACTAATGTGAATAACCCCTAACATTTTCTGAGAGCAAATTCCCCAATTCAAATACTATATATGGTAAGACAATATTAACACATAAGTGATATATCAAGAACCAAAACAAGGACTGAAATAGGTAGAACTGACTTTCTACATTGATACTATATTTTTATGGGCATGAAGAGAAAAGCTGAAAGAGGATACTTACCATTAAAACCCTGATAAGTATTCCTGCAGGCGGAGTGTGTGTAATCTATGAAGACACATTTAACAAAAAGAAATTAGTATGATATTAGCAATAATTCAAAAGCATATACCCATCTAGTCAAAAACAAGTACAATTTTTAAAATGACATTAACCCAATTATCTGCAAAATTGAGAATAATTAAAACAAATAATTACCAATACTCCATTTGGGAAAAAAGTATCTCTTTTTGCTTCACTGTCTCCCCAAATGGTAGGTTTATTATCCAAATTATGGTAAACATTAGTTTACAACACCTGATACATAGTAACAGCCAAAAGAGGGGATTCAGCACTGATTTGTACCAAGTAACAAAAGGCAGAAAGATTAAATTATGTATCAAATAATGCAAAAGCAAAGACATGTGAGAATTGTACCTAACATGACATTTTTGCTAAGTTAATTTCTTTTACCATTTAATTTGCTCTTTAAAGATTTCAAGATCTTGGCCGGGCACGATGGCTCACTCCTGTAATCCCAGCACTTTGGGAAGGCGAGGTGGGCAGATCACGACGTCAGGAGTTCAAGACCAGCCTATCCATTATGGTGAAACCCTTTCTCTACTGAAAATACAAAAATTAGCCGGGTCTAGTGGTGCGCGCCTGTAGTCCCAGCTACGAGGGAGGCCGAGGCAGAAGAATCACTTGAACCCAGAAGGCGGAAGTTGCAGTGAGCCAAGATTGCACCACTGCATTCCAGCCTGGGCGACAGAGCGACTCTGTCTCAAAAAAAAAAAAAAAAAAAGGATTTCAAGATCTCATCTGAGACATGCATATGCATATACGTATATGACTGTGTTCTATATTCATCCAGAATGTGTCATCACTGAAAACCATATTGCCAATTTCCTCGTCAAAACTAATTTAACTGTTAAATTCTTTAATTTTACAAATATATACGTAGTTAATTTTACAAACATATACTGGAAGAACAGAATTTAATATAGTGGTCATCTGGATACAACAGAATCCTGCTACACTACGCAGGAATAGATTCATATATGGCGTTAGTCAAATTCCATCTTCCAAATACAGCAGTGGTGTATTTGGACAGTGAGAGAGGGAGTATTTCATCACTAATATTGTTTAGCATTTTTATCACTGACACTATTTAGAACTGTAGGCATACAGCACTAATAGAAAGCAAACATACTACATTTTATTATTGTTTTTCAGTTCTCTATAGAAAATGGATTCCCTTATTGCCTTGGGTGGGGAGGGGAAATAACTGTTTCCACTGCCCCATCTCCACTTTGTTAGCTTCTGCTATACCTTGGGTGTTGGCATTATCATCAAACTTTAGCATGAAAATACAATAATATATTTCTTATTTTCACTCCCAACTCTGGCTACTTCAAGTATTCGGAGTTTTTTGTTTTGTTGTTGAGTTTTGTTTTGTTTTTTTGTGGGTTTTTTTTTTTGTTTTTTTTTTTTTGAGACGGAGTTCGGCTCTTGTTGCCCAGGCTCGCGATCTCGGCTCACTGCAACCTCTGCCTCCCAGGTTCAAGTGATTCTTCTGCCTCGGCCTCCCAAATGGCTGAGATTACAGGTGTAAGCCACGGCGGGCCGGCCCAAACAGTCACAGTTTAAAGGTATCTACATCAAAATGAGTCAAAGTCCAACTAAAACAAACAAAACCACAACAGTGTGCTACTCTTAAGAGCTGAATTTACTATTTCAAAGTAACTGAAAAGTATCTACAAGAGGGCGATTCCAGTCCCCTTTCAAAAATCTGTACCTAGATGTGAAAGCTTTAATTCTTTGTTGCATGAAATCTTATGAAAAATCAAAAGCTCACTGAGTAAGACATATGCTGAGATCACACCTCATTTAAAGATCATTTTTTTGGTGGGGTCAAAGGTTTACAGCCTACTTAGCAAACCGGTTTTACTTAAGCATGCCTGGTTACTCAGGATTAAATCCAGTTTAATCATACAAGTCCTTTCCCATGTCTCCCTAATGTTGTCACTACACACCACTTTATCTTGACACCAATTCCTAGCAAGGTTTGAAAACAAAAGTGAAGACCAAATGAATATTACTTTGTGACCCTGTAACAGTGGTTTAAAGAATTAGTATCTGAGACAACTGAAAGGTATTGCTAAAATACAGTTTATTTAATCCATAGGTCGAACACTTACAAGGCTGTGTACAGGTCCAAATGTGAAGGACATTTGATGCTTGCTGTGCCAAAATTCTGACTAACTTCAATCCTATCTACACACGATCCAAACAAAAGTGCTTTGGTTTACATAAATATTTCAAATTTGGGATTAACAAGCAGGTAATTTTTGATGATAAACACCCCAGTTTGCTAACCAGGAAACATCTTGCTTTCCATTTTGCATAGATATCTATCTATACACATCACTTAAAGACACCCTTTCAACTCATCTTAAACTGGGACAACCAGAAACATCACTGTGAACAAGCCTCTGAAAATTCTATCTGGCAAGAAGTAACCCGAGGCTGAGGATTAACTAAGCACACGGTCTGGGTCGCTGCCCTGTGGGGCGAATGCGAGACTAGGTGGGTGAGGCCGCACTCGCCCGTTTGGCCGAGATCGGGAAGTTGGAGACGTCGGGGCAATTTCCACTACCAGGGGCCAAGGCGAGTCTGGGGCTCCAGCCCGGAGGTTCTCGCGCTCTAGGCGCGTCCTACCGGGCACCGAGTTCTCCTGTCTCCGCCGGCAGCGGGCGCCGAGCGGGCCGAATCGGGGAGCGCGGGTCCCCAAAGAGGCCGACTCCGGGCGCTGGGCCCGGGGCGGGCGGGCCGGCGGCCTCTGGGCCCGCAGAACAAAGCCCACACGGCCATCTTGAGACGGTAAACAGACCCCCAGCGCAGGCCACCCCGCCTCCTGCTAGCCGCGCCGACCAGCCAGAGGCAGTGCTTACCGTCCTCGAAGTCCATGGCAGAGGCTGGGGGCCGTCGGCCTTGGAGGCGCTGGGCTGAGCTACGGCCGGCGGCGAGCGTCCGCGACCCGCGATTCCACACGATCAGTCCGCGCGACCGAGAGCGGCGCTACCAGCCCGGGAGCCGCAGGCCACAGCGAGGCTGGGGAGGCGGGGCCGACCGGCGCTACCAGTCCTCTCGGCGCGGCCTGCTATTGGCTGGCGCGGGCTGGTGGGCGGGCCCTCGCGTGGGGGCGGGAAGCAGGTCCGCTGTCATGATCGGAGGTGCTGACCCTCTGGAGCCGCTGATGGGGAAGGAAGGTAAAAAAGGAGCATAAAGATTGGCAGGGGTTGTGGGAAAGCAAGCCGAGTGTACGGGAAGGGCCGGCTGCGGCCCGCCATGTTTGAACCTGGCAAGAGCGAAAGAAGCCGGTTGGAATGCCTTCTTCCTGCCCTAACTAATAAAATTGCAAGCCTAACTTTTGCTTTGTATTGGCTACGGATGACTAATCATAACATTTGTAAGTACTTGCAGAGTTTCCTCCATGGAGACACAGAAGTCTGGGACGTTTTTAGAAGCCTGTGGCAAATTTGAAAAGCAAGATACAAAATTGCATATGGAGTCTGATTATCGCTGTCAATAAATTTTCTTGAAAGACAAAGCATTGAAATAAAATGGAAATAATAATTCTTTTAAAATTTTTAAATTATTTTTATAGAGATGGGGGTTTTGCCATGTTGCCCAAGCAGGTCTCCAACTCCTGGGCTCAAGCAATCCCCCTACTCCCAGCCCCGTCTCGGCCTCCCGAAGTGTTAGGATCACAGGCGTGAGCCAACGCGACCCGCCTGGAAAGATTTCTAAAATATGGCCTGCTTGGCCACCACGCAGGATCTGCAAGCTGCATGCCCACAAGTTTCGGCACCCATTTGGACTTTAACAATCGGAGATGGCAGCGGTGAAGGCATCAACATCAAAAGCTACCAGGCCTTGGTATCCTCATCCAGTATATGCAAGATACTGGCAACATTATCATCAAGCAATGTCTTGGATGCAAAGCCACCACAATGCCTACAGGAAGGCGGCGGAATCCTGTTTCAGTCTTCCATGGTACTTCCTTCCTGCACTTCTTCCCCAAAGCTCTTACGATAACCAGGCTGCATATCGTCAGTCCTTCTATGACCATCATGTGGCCTAGCAGGACTCCCCCTGCAGTTCTTCACTTTTCAGAGGGTCTGGGCAGCATCCACATGGCAGCAGTAGGATCCAGGCATCCATAAGAGAAGACTAAGCTTTGTCCAAAGAGGAAGAGATGGCGATCGAGTCAGATGCAGAGGTAGAATGTGACCTGAGCAACGTGGAAATCACCGAAGAGCTCCGCCAGTACTTTGCAGAGACCGAGAGGCACAGAGAAGAACGGCGGCGGCGGCAGCCGGATGCAGAGCGCCTGGACAGCTTGTGAACGCTGACCACGACCTGTACTGCAACACCCGCCAGTCGGTAGACGCCCCAACTGAGAGGCCTGGTGAGCGGCGCCAGGCCTAGATGAAGCGTTTGTACTGGGACAGCGCCGCCAAGATTCAGGCCATGGAGGCTACGGTGCAGCTGAGCTTTGACACGCACTGTGACCCAAAGCAGCCCAAGTACTAGCCGGCCATCCCCCTGAAGTTCTGAGCTCGGGGCACAGGGCACCCAGCTTCTTCCTCTTCCTTTTGAATACATGCTCTTCATCTCTCCTTCTGTACATTTCTCAGGGAAAGGGGACTTTGTACTGAGGTACAGGCATGTTCACCACAGTCCCAGTGGGCCTGTCATGGGGTGGATATACTATGCCAGCCACTTGGAGGTCGGCAGGACATATTCTGTTGCCAACATGATAAATTTTATCCTGAAATAAAATGATAATTTTGTATATATTATACTGGTTTTTTATGTTGTCGGTAACAGTTCAATTCATTAAAGTTCTTGCCTGGAGAAAAAAAAAGAATTCTAAAACACGAACGATGATTCTTTTTGTGATGACTTTTTATATACACATGATTATGTATTATTCTATATTCTCCAAATTCTCGAGCACTTTCATAATGTAAAATATATATTTGGCATAAAACAAGATTTCATATTTATTAATGACTAGTGTTTATTAAAAGTTCTCTTTAGCCAAATAATATGTTTCATTTTCTTTGAAGATATACTGAGTGATGCAGAGGTGGGGTCTCTCTTGACCATTTAAGTTAGTGGTTCTTGATTGTGACTCTACTCTGGAATCCTCCAGTGCACTTCTAGTAAGTGCCAGTACTCAGGTTTCACTTCAGGGATTCTGATTTGATAATGAACCTAAAACTGTCACCAATGTTTATTTTTAAGACATTTACAAGAGATGTTATTGGACTAATTTCTCTTCTGTTTCAGTAACCTGTACTCCTTGAGAAAATGTCAAGTCTAGAAAAAATGACTTTAGAGACAGGCTATGATCTAGTTCTGAATTTTAAGGTGCAAATAAAAGAGCTGTAACATTCACAGATGGGTAAGATTTGTGGCAGAAGAGTCATCCAGAGCTTGAAGGATGACCTCTAGAAACACACACACACATACTGGATTGTATTATTGCCACTTTGGAAACAGTGTTTGCGACATGGACAAAGTTATTTATACATTCAGGAATCTGGAAAAAGACAAACTGACATTGGAGCAGTTTGAACCACAGATCAAAAGACTTTTTTTTTTTCATAGAGCAAACTGTGGCAACAATGAGTTGATCACCAGATAGGAAATCATGAATCAAATTATTTACTTTTCTTCAGGGTCCACCCAGTTGCTGGAACCACGGAGGCAACCTCTGGAGATACAACTACAAGAAAAGCTCACAGATACACTATGTGTATTAGTGTTGCCCCAAAAATGGGCAGGGCATTTTTTTCCTCCTCCATCCTGATTGATTCACGCTGTTCTCCTTCCTTTTCTTGTTTCCTCCTTTTTTCCCTTCTATGCAGATACTCCTCTGCTTACTTGGGGTTACATCCCAATAAGCCCTTCATAAATTGAAAATATCACAATTCAAAAATGCATTTAATATGCCTAACCTATTGAACATCATAGCTTCGCCTAACCTACCTTAAATGTGCTTAGAACATTTACATTAGCCTACAGTTGGGCAAAGTCATCTGGCAGCACAGTACATTGTAGAATATCAGTTGTTTACCCTTGTGATTATGTCGTTGACTGGGAGACGCTGCCCAGCCTTTCAAAAGAGTATCCTACTTCACGTCACTAGCCTGGAAAAACATCAAAATTCAAAATTGGACTATAGTTTCTACTAAATGCACGTCACTTTCACACAGCTATAAAGTCAAACCATAGTAAGTCAGAGACCATCTATACATGTTTTCTATTCACCTGAGCTGAACATTTTGAAAACCAAACTCATAATTTCAAACCTGTTCATCCTCCTGTATCTTTTCATCTCTGTTAGTGGCATCATGAACAGCCATGCACTAATCCCAGCTTACGAGTCATCTAGTCAAGACTTAGCCCTCCCTTATCCTCCCACCTCCAATCCATTCTGAAGTCTTTCATCTGTTTATTAGCTCCTAAAATGTCTTAAACCTGCCCCCTCCTCTTCATCCCCACTGCCACAACCTAAGTTTAGACTCTCATTATCTCTCTTCAAAACTATTGCCTCAGCTTCCTAATTAATCTCTCTACCTTTCAGCCTCCTCAGGGTTGCAGTGAACTAAATGCAAATCTGAACATGTCATCATGCATCTCTATCAAGGATTAAGTCTAGTCAAAGCTCCTTACCCTAGAACACATGCAGCAGGATTTGGCCACTGCCTGAACTACGTCATCTCTCTGCATTTCCCTCGCCTCCTCTCTCCCACACTCTCTCTTTTGATTAGCAGTTTTAGGTGACAGGTTCCCAAAATGCCCCTGTGCTTTTTCATACCACTGAACTTTTGCTTATGTTGTTTTCCTCTACTTGGAACACCACCTGGTTAACTGTACTCATCTTCAAAACACAGCTCAGGATTTATTTCCTCTAAGAAACAGTCCCAGATCCCATCCCCACCCCCTAGGTCAGTACTTCTCAAATATCAATATGCATATGATTCACCTAGGGACTTGTTACGACAAAATCACATTCAGTCAATCTTGAATGGAACTGGAGAGTCTGCATTTTCCTTTTTTTTTTTTTTTTT
>NW_012105276.1:1807964-1828351 GCF_000951045.1 Mandrillus leucophaeus
GCATGAGCCCCCGCGCCCAGCCAACAGGCTGCATTTCTAACAAAATTCCAGGAGATGCTGCCGCTGGTGGAGCCACACGTAGAGTAGCAAGGCCTTGGGTTCTGTGCCTGCACTATCTCCCATGCATTAAATACTCTGGCTTTATGTCTTCCCACATTAAAAGCTCTTTGGGATTAGAATCAAGACTTCTTTGCATCTTAAGTGCCAAATATATATGTTTACCAAGAAAACTGAGTTCTCACGTAATGTTCTTAGCTTTTTTTTTCTTATCATTTTCTCCCAGTTTACCTTCTGGCAAAGAAATGATTTTGTAGCCTGAGGTCTTTAGGTGTTGGCATGACTAGAAGGGAATAAATATTGGGTCACTGTACACACACACACACACACGCGCGCGCGCGCGTCCTTCTTCCCTAAAAGAGAAGACTGCCAGACAAGGGATTCCTAACTCAAGAACAAACCTGACCTTGGCACAAATGCATGGAGAGCCAGAATACACATATATTTTCTCCCCTTCCTTCCTCTTTCCCAAATAGGAGGTGCTGTTCCAGAGGCAGATGGCCATACTGCAGAGATACCCCACAATACTTGAGAGTCTATCAAGCTGTCTCCTAATTCATTTATTCAACGAATATTGACTGAACGTTGACTGAATATTGACTGAACACCAACAATGTACCAAGCATCATTTTCTTACTTCATAGTTATCTCTCTCCCACCCACTGCCCGCCACCCCCCACAGTCTAGCTAGGCTGCCTGACCTGCTCTTACTTTGTTAGGCTCAGATTTTTATCTTAAAGGGCCAATGCTTTGTACAAAGTCTCATGCCATTTCATCTTCCATATATTTTACAACAGGTGGCAGATAAATAATGCCAGACCAGCAAGGTCCGATGTAAAATAAAACATAGGGTTTTTATGTGAAGCTGTAAAAGAATATAGGTCTGAGGTCAAGAGAAGACTTCTGGGAGAAGGAGGAAATGTGAGGTTACACCTAGGACCTGATCCTGAGGGAGTTGTCAGAGAAGCCCCACCCTGGAACCTCAGAAGAGCTAGGTGAGTGGACTCCCTGAGGAGCCAGGGACCTTTGTTCCTTATCTCCTAGCCATCCGCCTACATTCCTTCCGCTCTAACAACACAGGCCCATCTGCTGTTCCCCAAACAAGCTGTGTATTTCACATTTCCTGGCCTTCGCTCATGTTGAACTCTCTGCCTCTATCATGTTTCCTCTCTTCCTTTGCCATTCTTCAGGCTCAATATAAGTGTTGCCTCTTTGTAAACCTCTTCCAAAGTTCTTAATCAGAATCCCCTTCACTCTGTGTAACTTTTTAAGTGGTTCTCACAGTTGGATTTTTGCTATAATTAGTGAGTGAATTAGTTATATCCTTGCCTTGCTCCTTGTTCACACTCTTTGAGTGTGGAGACCCTTCTTTGCAACCCTTTGTATGGCCTGTACATAGCAAATTGTCACTATATATGTTGAAGGGGAGGAGTATCAACGAAATGATGAAAAAACTTAGACTGAAATGAGGTCTCAGAGCTTCTTCTACAGAAAATCACTGTGTCATACAATTACTTTGGAGAGAAGGTGACAATAGAGTTGCAAAGGAAAGTCTTGATTACACGATGCTTTCCTAATTTGCCACTAGATAATTCTTGCTCCTTTTTTTTTTTTTTTTGAGACAGAGTCTCGCTCTGTCGCCCAGGCTGGAGTGCAGTGGAGATCTTGGCTCACTGCAAGCTCCGCCTCCCGGGTTCACGCCATTCTCCTGCCTCAGCCTCCCGAGTAGCTGGGACTACAGGTGCCGGCCACCACACCCAGCTAATTTTTTGTATTTTTAGTAGAGACGGGGTTTCACCATGTTAGCCAGGATGGTCTCGATCTGCTGACCTCGTGATCCGCCCATCTTGGCCTCCCAAAGTGCTGAGATTACAGGCATGAGCCACCGCGCCCGGACATCTTCCTCCATGTTCCTTAGAGAATCCATAGACGCTTAGAGAGGGAAGTCAAGAGCTAACAATTACTGTTGTATAGCCAAACAGCCAAACTTAAAGTAATTTCTACTGAGGATCTGAGGTCATATCAAAGGAGAGCTAGTTACAGGGTCACAATAATGGGAAACTGCTGAAAACAGCTGGTGTGACAGCACTGAGTGAAATGTTATTTTATACATGGGAAGATGTCTCTCCCTGGTTTTAATATAGAACTACAAAAAGATGCAAGTGTCTCTAAAAGCTGAAAGGAATAGCAATATAAATTATAATTAACCTTTATTAAACCCTATATGTTCATAAATGTTCCAAAGCACTTTACAGGTGTTAACTCATTTTATCTGCTCAACAATGCTATGATTGTAGGTATTATTATCACCCTCAATGTATCAATGAGGAAACTGACCCAGAAAGGTAAAGATACCAAGTCACAAAGCTAATAAAGCGTAGGACCAAGATTCAAACCCAGTCAGCCTGGCTCCAGAGCTTAAGCTTGCATCTCTGTCGTTTTGACGTACCTACTGTGCTCTGCTAGGAATGTTGATGGATACTTTACAAGCCTATTTCTTTACAATAAGGTAGGTTATACCCGTTCCCAAACAAGGAAAACTGAAGAGAAGTTAAGTAACTCACCCAAGACCACACAATCAGCAATTGCTGGCTTCATATTTATGATATCGTTTAGTCATGCTTAGGTCTATTGGTGTACGGAGCCAACCTTGTAGAACCAATACCATCATCAGGGTCCTCAGGTGTAAAAAAAAAGAGAGAGAGAGAGACCTTGCTAATCTGTAGAGGATTTTTATATAATTGTGCATAATGTGGTCAAACAGAACTATTAATACATATCAGGTAACTATGTAAGTGATCATGAATGCTTTATCCTATGCTCCAGGTCATCCTCAGATTTGAAAAAAAAAAAAAAAAAAGCTGGTTAATCTTATATGAATTTGTTTTCCAAGAAAGCAAGGTAAAGTTCCAAACACAAAGTGCTTTCAAAATGTAATTATACCTTCCTTCATTGGTTACATATTATATAAAGTACACTTTTCTGGAAAATGAAGTATATTGCCTTATAGGAACTCAATTACAACTCTGAATTATTGCCATTCATTTTATCTTACTCTTGTGTCACACTCCATCATAAATTTTAATTTACCAAGTATATTGAGAGCAAGCTGGCTGTGACATCTGTCAACCCCACTGATTGCCAGAATTGATTTGCTGGATCTGTCCTGCTAAGATGGTGTCCCATTTCTTCCTGACTCTGCCACATGTGTTTTTCCAAAAGCTGGACACTTCATTGGAGAGGATGATTTTTCTAGATAAAGACCACTGTCTACAGAGAATCAGGTTTTTCTGCTGGAATACTCAAGGCATGTTGAGTAGGTTCCGCTGCCTGACTTTGTCTCTCCCAGTAGTTAAGATAATGAGCCACTTGAAGGGGGAGATTTCATCTTTGTATCTCCAGCTTCCTAGCACCATACCTGGCATGTGGTAGATTCTTTAAAATGTTTCTTGAAAGAAAAACAGGAAACAGACACACAGCCAGCTCCTGTATTCATATAGCTTCAATTCTACATGGAGGCGACACCTATAAATAAAAATACAGACATAGAACATTCAAACAAGCATGGACACAATCTAAACCCCCTTTCTTTAGAGTCCTTACACAGTTTACAAACGGAAAAGGCACCATCTTAGAACAGCCAGTAGAGGGCATCACACACCAAATATAGTCAGAATGTGGCTACAGAAATTGAGTTCAAGTTCTAGTTTCTGCTGATCTGAAGGATTCTAAATGGACACCAAAGTAGAGAATATTGTTGGCCTGTGCTCTGCAAGTACCTGTATTTCTATTTTGGTGTAATCACGGATATAATTTTTCCTGTTTGCCTCATTTCATTTTCAGAGATGACTTTTAAAGCATGAAACAGTGAAAAATGCTTATTATAATGGCAAATTTGAAAAGCAAGATACAAAACTGCTTAGGTCTATTGGTGTATGGAGCCAATATGAAATCTGATAACTGCTACCTCAATAAATTTTCTTAAAAGACAAAGCAAGTCCGGCATGATGGTATGTGCCCAGCTATTCTACTTGGGAAGCTAAGGCGGGAGGATCGCTTGAGTCTGTGAGCTCGAGGCGGCAGTGAACTGTGAACATGCAACTGCACTCCAGCCTGGATGACAGAGTGAGACCCTGTCTCAAAAAAAAAAAAAAAAGAAAGAAAGAAAGAAAAGGCTGGGCGCGGTGGCTCACACCTGTAATCCCAGCACTTTGGGAGGCCGAGGCGGGCGGATCACAAGGTCAGGAGTTTGAGATCAGCCTGGCCAATATGGTGAAACCCCGTCTTTACTAAAAATACAAAAAGTAGCCGGGCGTAGTGGCAGATGCCTTTAGTCACAGTTACTTGGGAGGCTGAGGCAGGAGAATTGCTTGAACCCAGGAGGCGGAGGTTGCAGTGAGCCAAGGTCAGGCCACTGCACTCCAGCCTGGGAGACAGAGCGAGACTCTGTCTCAAAAAAAAAAAAGACAAAGCATTGAAATAAAATGATGGAAAGAATAATTCCAAAACATGAACAATGACTCTCTTTGTGATGACTTTTTAGATATATATGCATATTTATTTTTCTATATCCTCCAAATTTCTTGAGCACTTTGATAATGTAAAATAAATATTTGGCATAAAACAAGATTTAATATTTATTAATGATTAGCGTGTATAAAAAGTTCTCTGTAGCCACATATTGTGTTTCATTCTTTTTGGAGACATAGTTATTGATGGTGGGTGTGGGGAACCTCTATTGGCCATTTAATTCCGTGGTTCTTGATAGTGGCTCTTCACTGGAATCACCCAGGGCACGTCTCGAGTGCCAAACTCAGGTCTCACTTCAGGGATTCTGATTTGATGATGAACCTAAAACTATCAACAATGTTTATTTTCAAGACACTTAGGAGAGGTGCTATTAGAATAAGTGCTCTTCTGTTTCAGTAAGTTGTACTTCTTAAGAAGAAAATGTGAAGTCTAGAAAAAGAACTTCAGAGATTGAATATCCACACACTAACTGATTGATCTATGTGTGGGAAATGGTGTAACAACTACAACCTGAATCAAGGCTGCCACAGTTGTATGTGTATATACAACTTACAGCTCTAAAAACTGGCTTGGTTCCAACATTTCCTCTAACTACCCTGCAGCCCTTGGGAGATAATTAGCTAATGACAGTAAAGGGCTTTTAAACTTGAAACATGTTATATAAATGCTAAACACAGGAAACACACAGAGGATTTCCACTGATTGCCAATACTTTGCAACCAGAGACAATTGGACACATCTTTCAGCCAATTTCTTTTTTTTTTTTTTTTGCAACTGAAACCTTCCTAATCTTTAATCCCAGGGAAACAAAGGAAGTTCTTTTTTTTAATGCCTTTCCTACAAATCAAAGACCTAAGATGGTTGCTTCTTTCACTATCTCACAAGTGAGGTTCCAACAAAACACCACATTGTAATGTGGTTTGTGTGGATGAAGGTTAGGCAGTTCACTGGTTTGCTTGTATAACTGAAGCTGGGTGGGTGCTGCCCAAAAAAGGGGTCATACCAGGTTGTCCAGTAGGAGTCCTGGTACTACCCTATACATCGTCTTTTGTTTAAAGCAAATAATTTGTGCATGTGGTAATAAATCACATTGTATAAAAGAATTTCCATTGAAAAGCAACAGCCTTTCCTCCCTCCCCTTCGTGCTCAGCTCCAGTTCTTCTGCAGAGAAAAACTTCCTTGTTTCATCTGGTATGAGATCACTTGGTGTTTATTTCCATTGCACTCTATATTGCTCTTCTTGGTTTACCAACTTTAGTCAATAGCAGTTAATTCCACAATATAAAAATGAGCACGTCTCTCATATTATCCTCCTCTTCCCAATGTTTAATAACAGTAATCATTTATTTTATTCCCTCTTTTGGAACTACTTTTTTATATTTTTCAGTAAGTACTCAAATTTCTATTTCTTTTTAATAGCATATCTGTGGGCTCTCTGTTCTATAAATTGTAGTGGCTCCCCTTCCCATTCCTGAACTTGTCTTCTCTCTTCCATTGTTGACCGCTATACTTTACAACTCACGAAATGGTTAATATTTGTATTGTGTACTGCCATCATAAAAAACTATGTTCTACTTTTTTTTATAGGTTGACTTTAGAAGTTAAAAATCTATATAATTCCTTCCAAAAAGTATAGTAAGGAAAGGGGGAGAGGACAAGTAACCATACATTGGAGAAACCTGGTAACTCTAGTTCAATCAGGTGATTGAGGTCAGGACCAACAGTCATACCAATAGTATGTACTATCCATACATAGTATGAATGTACTCTTGATTTCATGTGATAAAAATGGCACCTTACCTTTGCGGTCCTCCTCACAAAACCAATCACGCCAGTCTAATAATAAGAAAAAAAAAAAAAAAATCCCAAGTGAGAGACAGTCTACAAAACCCTAATCAGTACTCCTCAAAACTCAAAATCATCAAAAACAAGAAAAGCCTGAGAAACTGCTGTAGCCTAGAGGAGCCTAAGAAGACATGACAACGAAATGAAATGTGATAACCTGGATGCAATGGGATTCTAGAATAGAAAAAAGACATGAGGGAGAAAATTTGAAAATTTGCGTAAGTTATGAACTTTAGTTATTAATAACATATCAGTACTCATTCATTAATTGTAACAAATGGGCTATACTAATGTTAGATGTTAATAATAGGGGAAACTGACTACAGGGTATATAGCAACTCTCTGTACTATTGTGCAATTTTTCTGTAAATTTAAAATAGTTCTAAAAAATAAAGTTATTTAAAATATTTTTTTAAAAATAGAAACAGGCTGGGCACGGTGGCTCAATCCTGTAATCCTAGCACTTTGGGAGGCCAAGGCAGGTGATTACCTGTGCTCAGGAGTTTGAGATCAGCCTGGGCAACATGGTGAAACGCTGCCTCTACTAAAAATACAAAAAAATTAGCTGGGCATGGTGGTGCACGCCTGTAGTCCCAGCTAGTTGGAAGGCAGGAGAATCCTTGAACTTGGGAGATGGAGGTTGCCATGAGCCAAGATTGTGTCACTGCACTCCAACCTGGGTGACAGAGAGAGACTCTGTCTCCAAAAGGAAAAGAAAAAAAGAATCCAATACACTACACATACTCAATTATGATTAATATAAACATTGTTCAATGTTAATGTGCTAGGATATTCTCTTTTCCATGGACTTAATGTTATAACCCCTGGGTCTCTCAAATGAGGCTATTTCTAGCATGAAGGTCAAATGAATTGCTTTTTCGTACACTCCGTTAACTGCTTATATTCCTGTCCAGTTGTAGTTTGCTTCATGTGTGGTCTGTGACTTTATTGTTCAGAATTGTTTCTCTCAAGTTTCCAATTGTCATTTTATCTTGTGTATTCTACCCATTTTAACCATTAACTCTCTCCTTTCACTTTATTTTAGGAATTTGTTGAAATTTCCAGTTTATTGCTTTTTACTTCTCCCTACTACATGCTTTTTTTTTTTTTTTTTTCCCCTGTGCTTATTTACTTTTATTTCTGTGAGGTCATGGGGGAAGGTGAGTGCACATAGGTTCACTCTCCTGTCTCAAAAGAGAAACTTACTTCACCTTTCATACAATTTCATCAATACTTACTAGAGTATACTAGCTGAGATCTGACTCAAAGAAAGGAAAAGTATATGCAGTGTTATACTGGGCTAGTTCTAGTACTCAAGGAAAAAGAAATAGTACTTTCCATCAGTTAGCGACCTTCCTGCCCCAGATATTTCTAGAAGCAAGTTATTCTGATCAATACAATTCTCTTACTTGTTTTTAAAGAGGCACATGATGGTAGGAAAATGAGTTGTTTTAACAGAAAGGGTGAAAGTACTTATCCAAGGTCGTTCAGCTAATAAAATAAGTGAAAGCATTACGACTAGAAAACAAACAATGGTAGCCGGGCGCGGTGGCTCACGCCTGTAATCCCAGCACTTTGGGAGGTCAAGGCGGATGGATCATGAGGTCAGGAGATCAAGACCAGCCTGGCCAAGATGGTGAAACCCCGTCTCTACTAAAAATACAAAAAAAAATTAGCGGGGCATGGTGGCACACTCCTGTAATCCCAGCTACTCCGGAGGCTGAGGCAGAGAATTGCTTAAAACCTGGAGGGGCGGAGGTTGCAGTGAGCCCAGATAGCGCCACTGCACTCCAGCCTGGGAGACAGAGCAAGACTCCGTCTCAAAAAAAAAAAAAACAAAAAAAACAAGGGTGACCTGAGGAGTTTTCTGACACACACCCCATACTGAGCCTGGAATCGCTGTTTCCCATTTGTTTCTCTCCAGCCTTCTTCTCTCTGACCATATCCTTTTTTCAGAAATTCTAAAAAGAGGCCTAGAGAGAGGGCGGGGTAGGGTGGGAAGCTAGGAGGACTAGCCGGGAAAGTGTCTCCTGCTTTTTCCAGGGATTTACTTGCTGTGGCTGAGATAAGGGAACTCTGGGAACTTACCTTCCCTCTTCACTCCCTCCCTTATCCCAAACCTGCCTGGGTAGGGCTGATACAGACAGCAGGCCTGGCTCTACTAGTTTTTACAAAATATATGTCCTAGCTTTAGAATTAAATATCTCTCTTCAGGTAGATAGCAGATGTTCATATTTACATACTAAATCTTTCTCCTCAAAATTTTCTTATTTCTAAATATTCATGCTGATATGAATTACTAAAAGAAGGAAGGCCATAAGTGTATGATGTTTAGTTCAGTAAATTAATATTAGGCAAAAGGGGCCAGGTGTGGTGGCTCACACCTGTGAATCCTAGCACTTTGGGAGGCCGAGGCGGATGGATTGCCTGAGCTCAGGAGTTTGAGACCAGCTTGGGCAACATGATGAGTGAAATACAAAAAAATTAGCCAGGCATAGCTCCTGTAGTCCAGCTACGCAGGAGGCTGAGGCAGGAGAATTGCTTGAACCCGGGAGGCGGAAGTTGCAGTGAGCTGAGATTGCGCCACTGCACTCCAGCCCGGGAGACAGGATGAGACTCCGTCAAAAGAAAAAAAAGAAAAAAAATCATATCTACTAAGGAAAATGAATTTTTTCCCGTACTCTTTAATTCTTTATTGTTTTTTGCTTCCAGAAACTGGAGAAGAGAAAGAAAAATGCTAACAGTACACTTGACTGTTTATTTAATTTTTAAAGCATAAAGTAATGAGGGAGAGGTCCTTCCTCCTCCATATCCTACAATTGCCTTCTGTAACTCTACTGAGATATTATTCCCCCAGGGCAACAGTGAGAGTATCCTCTAGAGGATGTAACTGGAGAGTCGAATAACAAAGCCGTATTCAACCTTCAAAAACCATGGCACTAATGTGCTATAAACCATTTCTTTGGATCCCGTGTTGAAAATACACCCCTTCCTAGGAGGCAACCCTGCGCTGCACTGAGAGCTTCCATTGATTCTCATTAATTTATCTGAAAACAAAGGACAGCTGTGACTTAGCAACATTTCTTATTTATGAGGGACACACCTCGTCTCCCTTAGCTTCTCTCCATCCTCCCAGATTTTTGTCTTGAGAGCTGTACATTGCCAGTGAATTAAAAGGTTCAGTACTAGAATTTTCTAATTTTTTACTTGAGAATATTGGCAAATTTGAATTTAAAACTTCAGTCCCTACATTGAGAAAATTCTTATTGAGGCTAAAATGAAATATTTTTAAAATCTCAAAATAGTTTGCCCCCAAAATCAGTGAATGCCTAGATAAGGATAATGAGACATCCACATAAAAACTATTTAAAAATGAATGTGGTTGAGATGGAATATCTGGTTACTGTACATCTATTAATAGCATAAAACATTGGCATTAAAAAAATATTGGAGGCCGGGTGTAATCTTAGCACGTTGGGAGGCTAATATTGGAGGTTCATGCCTGTAATCCCAGCACTTTGGGAGGCCAAGGTGGGTGGATCATGAGGTCAGGAGTTCAAGACCAGCCTGGGGCAACATAATGAAACCCTGTCTCTACTAAAAATACAAAAAAAAAGTTAGCTGGGCATGGTGGCAGGCACCTGTAATCTCAGCTACTTGGGAGGCTGAAGCGAGGAGAATTGCTTGAACCTGGGAGGCAGAGGTTGCACTGAGCCGAGATCACACCACTGCACTCTAGCCCAGGCAACAGTGTGAGACTCTATCTTAAAACAAACAAAAAAAGGTTTAAGATATCATTTAAATTTCAGAGTCATTACATGAGGACACATAAATACAGCAAATTATGTTACCAAAGGCAATAAGAAAAAGGAAAGTTTTGATTGATCCAACACTTTAATTAATACATAGTTGACAATTTTCAAGGAATTGAAATTTCGTATGTGCTCACTATTAAAACTAGACAGACCACTATTTAACCTATCATGCTCTCTCTCTCTCTTTTTTAGATGCTTCCAAAAATAATTCATGGACCTTATTAAAATTAAAAACATTGCTCTTTGGAAATCATTGTTAAGAAAATTAAAAGGCAAGCCACAGACTGAGAAAAACATTTGCAATGCACTCATCTGACAAGGTACTTGTATCTAGATTATATAAAGACCTCTTTCCACCTGGAGAAAAACTATAAACGAAAATCATATGGGCTGGTGCAGTAGCTCACACCTGTAATCCTAGCAGTTTGGGAGGCCAAGGATGGTGGATCACCTGAGGTCAGGAGTTCGAGACCAGACTGGCCAACATGGTGAAACCCTGTCTCTACTAAAAATACAAAAATTAGCCAGGCGTGGTGGTAGGCACCTATAATCCCAGCTACTCAGGGGGCTGAGGCAGGAGAATCGCTTGAACCTGGGGGCAGAGGTTGCCATGAGCCAAAATCGTTCCACTTCACTCCAGCATGGGCGAAAGAGTGAAACTCTGTCTCAAAAATAAATAAATAAATAAATAAAATCATATTAATAAAAGTCAAATATTAAAAGAAAATATAAAAGAGAAAAAGAACTCTTACCCCTCAGTAATAAGATGACAACAACTTACTGTTTTTAAATGGCAACATATTTGAACAGATACATCATAAAATAAGACATACCAATGGTCAAAAGCTCTTGAAGAGGCACTCAACATCATTAGTCATCAATGATATGAAAATTAAAGCCACAATGATATATTACCATGCATCCAATAGAATGACTAAAACTAGAAATATATAATAGCTGGAACTCTAACACACTGCTGATAGGAATGTAAATGGTACAACCACATTGGAAAACAATTTGTCAGTTTCTTATAAAGTTCATAGGGAAGACAAATGAACACATATGTCTACATAAAGTCTTCTGCACAAATGTTCATAGCAACTTTATATGTTATCAAAATGGAAACAATATACATATCCATCAATGAGTGAATGGATAAATAAATAGTGATTCATCTGTACAAGAGAATACTATGCAGCATTAAAAAGAAATGAACCGGACCTACATGTGGTTCACACCAGTAATCCCAGCAGTTTGGTAGGTTAAGGTGGGCCAATTGCTTGAGTTCAAGAGTTTGTGACCAGCCCAGGCAACATAGTAAAACCCAGCCTCTACAAAAGATGCAAAAAACAAAAACATTAGCCGGGCCTAGTGGGCGAGCCTGTAGTCCCAGCTACTCGGGAGGCTGAGGTGAGAGGATTGCTTGAGTTCAGGAGGTTGAGCCACTGCACTACAGCCTGGGTGACAAAGTGAGACTTTGTTTAAACAAAAAAAAACTATTGATAAAAGCAGCTGCATGGACGAATCTCAAAAACATTAAGCTAAACTCAAAAAAGTACATATTATATAATTTTTCTTACATGAAATTCTCGAAAATGTAAACTAGCCTATAATAACAGAAAGTGGAGCAACAGTTCCTTGGGGCTGAGGATGGGTGTGGACGTTGACTGTATAGGGAAATGAGGGAACTTTTTAAGGTGACAGAAATTTTCTATAGTTTGACTGTAGTAGAGGTTAAATGAGTGGATACATTTGTCAAAACTCATCAAACTACAGCTTTTAATGGTTTCAGTTTATTGTACATAAGCTATATTTCAACAAAGTTAATTTTATAGAAAGCAATAATAGTTCTCTTTTTTGGGAGGAGCGGGGAGGGGGTGGAGTTTTGCTCTTGTTGCCCAGGCTGGAATGCAATGGCACGATCTCTGCTGACTGCAACCTCCGTCTCTCAGGTTCAAGCAATTCTCCTTCTCCTGCCTCAGCCTCCCGAGTAGCTGGGATTACAGGCATGCGCCACCATGCCTGACTAATTTTGTATTTTTAATAGAGACGGGGTTTCTCACGTTGGTCAGGCTGGTCTCGAACTCCCGACCTCAGGTGATCCACCTGCCTCGGCCTCCCAAAGTGCTGGGATTACAGGCATGAGCCACGCACCAGGCCAATAGTTACCTTTAAAAAAAAAAAAAAATCAGGGAACTGTGAAACAATAATAGTTATCTTTTTAAAAAGAATCAGAGGGCTGGGCACGGGGGCTCCCGCCTGTAATCCCAGCACTTCAGGAGACCGAGGCAGGTGGATCACGAGGTCAGGAATTCCAGACCAGCCTGACCAACATGATGAAACCCTGTCTCTACTAAAAATACAAAAAATTAGCTGGGCGTGGTGGCGTGAGCCTGTAATCCCACCTACTCAGGAGGCTGAGGCAGGAGAATCACTTGAACCCGGGAGGCGGAGGTTGCCATGAGCCGAGATCACGCCATTGCACTCCAGCTTGGGCAACAAGAGCGAAACTCCATGTCAAAAAAAAAAAAAAAATACAACCATAAAAGGAATCAGAGAACTGCAATGTCATTGAAGAATGGATTACAGTAGCAAAAATGGAAAGCAAATGAAATATTCATTATCAGATGCTTAGTAAAATCAACTATGAAGAATCTATACTAGGCAGGGAGTGGTGACTCATACCTGTAATCCCAGCACTTTGGGAAGTCATGGTGAGAGGATCACTTGAGGTCAAGAGTTCAAGACCAGCCTGGATAACATAGCAAGACCCTGTCTCTACAAAAAATAAGTTAGCAGGCATGGTGGCATGTGCCTGTAGTCCCAGCTACTCAGGAAGCTGAGACAGGAGAATCACTTGAGCCCAGGAGGTTGAGGCTGCAGTGAGCTATGATAATGCCACTGCACACCAGCCTGGGGACAGAGTGAGACCCTGTCTCAAAAAAAAAAAAAAATGTGTAACCACTGGAAAGGTTGAGGTATATGTTTGAAATGTACATTAATAACATATAAAGTGAAAAGGCGGCTTACAGGATGTATATGATCTCATTTGCATATGGTCTACATTATATATACATGTGTGTATTTATGTGCATGAAAATTTCCAAGGGATCTAGTCTATAGAGTGGTTAACTGGAAGGTCAACTATGAGGTGAAATGTTTGCAAAGGGATTTTTCACTACCCCAGTTTTCAATGTTGAATCTTTATAATAAGCTAGTTTTATATCCATCATCAGCAGAAACAACAGTGATAATTCCATTTGGAGAAAATAAAAGGTAATTGGAGATGGCCTGGCACATTCCAGGCATCCTTATAAATACCAATTATTTTGTCTTCTCCTAGTTAATTGGAAACCAATAAGCAAGGATTTACTGTGTGGTGGAAAGGAAAACATTCTGCGCCATACTTCTACTAACCAACTGGAAAAGGCATACAATTGAATTGCGGGAGAGGAAATATGATGACTGAACTTGGCAAGGTAAGAGATTTCCCCGCCTGATCATTTTTCCTACCTCTCCAAAAGAATCAGCCGGTATCTTTCAGTCTGGGCAAGAAACTCTGAGAGCATCCATCCCTACCACCCTTTACAATGACAGACTCTGAGAGTAAAGCTGATAAACATCAGAGCACCGCAACCCCACTTTTTCTGTAGATCCTTGGCATCTTCTGGAGGAAATGGGAATTTTGAAAACCCTAAATGCTCAGAGAAAACACCAAAGAGTCCCCTTACATAACAGGTAATGTCAGAGCAATCCTGTGAAACAGCTCCATGTGGCATTGTTCTAAGGAGAGACTTTCACAATCCTGTCATCTTCATGTGTCTTCTCAGCTCTGCAATTAAATATTCTCTTACTGCCTCCTGCAGTTCCCCTAGTCTAGACATTATAATTATCATGACAATTCTTCCAATATCCTAATTAACAGAGAATGAAAAACCCTGGAAAAAGAAAGTCAAGACCCCAGGACTTGGAAGTCATATCTGCCAATGCCACTGAGGAAATTAGCCAAATATAGAGGAGAATGATTCATCGACTTCTTCACTTCCCTATCTCCTCTTGCTTGTCCTTCCTATACTCTTCTCAAAGGAACATACCGAAAGTTTGCTTCTACTTCTCTTCCTCCTATTTAATCTTCCCACACCACATGGCTCTGCAGAGGCCCATTTAGTCCATCGGAATTTAATAGCTAGTCTGTGCTGCACCAAGACATTCCAGTTTGCAGTGTGTTTTTGAAAATGTGTTTTTATGAATAAATTATAAATTTCTGGAGCACACGGATCATTTTTAGATGACAGCCTAGATATGAGCAACTGAAGCCTATTCAAACAGGACATAGGTTTCAGATTTGGGACGGGGATCTTATTAAAGAAGTATCTCTCCAACTTCTTTTCCATCTTTCCCCTTGTGCAATGAGGGACTTTGTAAATTTAATTACAAAGCCGCTGTACTCCGTCCAGTGTTCCACCCTCATTTAGCTACCTCAGCAGTGAGTCAGGGGGTTCAGAGGTGCTCAGATGCAGCTCTGCCCAAGGTCAGGGCCACATTTCATACAAAGGGACTGCCATTTACTGGCAGCTGCAGGATGTTTAGTTGTGAGCCAAAATTCCCCAGCAATTCAGTTCTGTGAGCTGAACTGCCCAGCCCTTCTAGGGAACTCATACCCAGTATCTTATTACTTCTGCCTAGTCACTATCACCTCTCTCTTTTCAAATTTCATTTTCTTACTTCTCATCTCCTTTCCTCTTTATCTTTAAAGAAATTTGGAGGGGTTATCAATGAAAAGGGAGGTGTCACTAGAGGCGAGGAGAAGAGGGGTCCTCTATTCCCCCTCATTTTATACATACACACATCAAGAACCCAGAGCCTTGTGAGACCCTGAGGCCCAGGACTCCCGGCTAGCTGTCCTTGGACATCCCTTAACACAGGGTAACAAGAGATTCCTGGCCCCCTGACACTCCCCACTTGTTCCCTGCCATGTTCCTTTTTAAGATGAATGACTAGCCTGAGAACCCAAAGGGGTCAAAATGGCTTAAGAGGTTATCTCTTTCTGATAATAGTATCATTAGTATAATATTTAATAGTTTACAAAGCCCTTTCACTTATATATCACCCTGTTGCAGCCTCACTACAACCTTGTGAAGTTGGTTTCATTATTATTCCCTATTTACAGAGGAAGAAATCTGAGTGCTGACTGGTCAAACAAATTAGGCACATGATCGCATTGGGACTCAGACTAAACGCAGATCCCAGGGACTGTCATCCAACAGTTGCTTTTAGTATAAACTGCCACATCCATAATCCTCAGGAACAGGGAAGTTACCTTAGGCTGGTGTCTATCCACAAGGGACCACTAAGTCGACCAGAGGTAGACACCTGGACTGAGGCAGCCTTTCCATCAGTTGGTTAATGACTCATGAAGATGCCTTGGGCAAAGAGCTCTACCCAAAGGGCAGCCCCATGGAACAAAGGCATTTGGACTAGCTCTCTCAGGCTTTTTTTTTTTTTTGGCGGGGGGTAGGGGGGACGAAGTCTCGCTCTGTCGCCAGGCTGGAGGGCAGTGGCACATTCCCAGCTCACTGCAACCTCTACTTCCCAGGATCAAGCCATTCTCCTGCCTCAGCCTCTGAAGTAGCTGGGACTACAGGCGTGCATCACCATGCCCGGCTAATTTTTGTATTGTTTTTTTAGTAGAGACGGGGTTTCACCATGTCATTCAGGATGGTCTCGATCTCTTAACCTCACGATCCGCCCGCCTTGGTCTCCCAAAGTGCTGAGATTACAGGCCACCGCACCCGGCCAGGATTGGCCTCTTGATAAAGAGAGGAAGACAGAGCAGACACATCATAGGAAAAAAAGCAGAAAGATAATAAGAGGGAGATGATCCTGGCTATGAGAAAGATCAAGGAAACAGCCAGTCCCTAGAGCTCCCTCAATCCCCCAGCAGTTTTCTGGTTCCAGTTTGATTATCTATGATAAACACTCCCTTTCCTGGAGTGCCTTAGTGTTTCTCTCCTCCTTGAAACCAAACAGCCTTTCCATTCTTTATCTGGTAGCGATCTTTGCTGACTTATTCCAAAGCAGTGGCCCCTGTCAGGTATCCAACAGGAAGAGATATGGGGCAAGGGAGTCTCTCAGATCTCACTAGGGGAGGTGGCTGATCTTATCTCCAGATTTTCTGCTGCTCTCATTTCCTCTCTGCCCACAAAGAGAGGCTCTGGCCAGACCAGGAAATTCAGCTCACTGTGGTCTCTGCAATTCAACTGGTGAGGCAGGCAACACACAGGACACACTACTGAATCCAGGTGGTTAATCTGGCTCTTCAAAGATGAACTTCACAAAAATCAAAATTTTTGAATCAAACAATTTATTCTATGATAAAGTAAACATGTAGTTTTGATTTACAAACTCTGATACTGTGTTCCAAGGGGAAAGATTCTTACAAATAAAAAGGTAGGTTTTTATTTGTAAAAGTAAGAGAATACTTTTGGCTGGGCATGGTGTCATACATCTGCAATTCCACCACTTTAGGAGGCTGAGGCAGGAAGATGGCTTGTGCCCAAGAGTTGGAGACTAGCCTGAGGAACACAGCAAGATCCTCCTCTCTACAAAAAATTTAAAAACTAGCTAGGTATGGTGGCACGTGCCTGTAGTCCTAGCTGCTCAGGAGGCTAAGGCAGGAGGATCGTTTGAGCAGGAGGCTGAAACTACAGTGAGTCATGACCATGCCACTGCACTACAGTCTGGGTGACAGAGTGAGACCTTGTCTCAAAAAAAATAAAATTAAATTAAAAAAAGGAAAAAAAAGAGAGACTATTTTTGAAATTATACTGCAGAACAATGTGATGGCCTTACAAAATCTGTTTTCTAAACACCTCTCTGTGACTAAAAGATACAATAGTTGGAAGAAAGGAGTCATTTGAGGGAATTTTCTATCTCACGTAAAGACTTTATTCTGGAGGATGTATTTTCCACTCACCTAGACCTTATAAAAGGAAGTATAATCTGACTCACCACCTGAAACTAGCTTTCGTACCATTGCCTTTTTTTCTTCTCTTCATTTTTCCCTTTTCCATTTTTCCTTTAGCTATACTTTTTTTCTTTTTGAAGACAGGGTCTCACTCTTTCATCCAGGCTGGAGTGCAGTGGTGTGATCTCAGCTCACTGCAGCCTCAACCTCCTGGGCTCAATAGATCCTCCCACCACAGCCTGCCGGGTAGCTGGGACTACAGGTGTGCACTACCATGCCTGGCTAATCTTTGTATTCTTTGTAGAGATGGTGTTTCACTATGTTGCCCAGGCTGGTCTCAAACTCCTGGCAATCAGCCTGCCTCGGCCTTTCAAAGTGCTGGGATTACAAATGTGAGCCACCATGCTTGGCTATCTATACTTTTTTAAAGATAATCTGCATCATTTTTTATTGTGTTCAAACTTTTGGGAGGGGCCGTATTCCCAAATACTTTTACCTGTTTTAACAAGCATTAAATATGAGGGCCCCAGGTATTTAAATCAGAGCACTTCAAAAGGCAGCTGGCTCTGCAATCCTGAATATAATAGTCTAAACAAATATGATTCAGCTTGAATTTGTTGTAATGCCAAGAGCTTTCCAACCAGGAATATCCTGACATGAAACAATTAAGAAAGTATCTGGATTCTTTCAAAGCTTAGGTATAGTGGTTCAAGCCTCTGTTTTGTTTGTTTGTTTTGTTACCAGAGAGGTAGGACAATGAATGACTCAATTGAGGGCATATTTTGCAAATAAAAACAAAAGGGAAAAACAAATAAAAACACCTAAGACTGACAGACTTACTAGCCTCTCACAACATTTAAGTCAGGAGATAAATATTTTGGCTTTCTGGCTTCTATAGTAGAGGGCGATAAGGAAAAATGTTTTGGATAAGCCAACCCCCAGTGTCTGCCACAAACAGAATAGTAAGGGGAGGAAGCAATCTAAAGTCACCCTCTGAGATGGGAAGCTCTCAGGCTTATGCCCTAAAAGGTAAAGTCCCATTCTAGACAAGACAGTACTGAAATAACCCTCTAGTTCGTGTTCAATATTCTACCTGAATAACATGTTTATGGTCAGGCAGAGCAAAGATGCCTTCAGAGAAAATGTACAGGGAGGAAAGCACTGTCTAAACAGCAGATGACCTCACTGAAGAAGGCTTCCAACACCTCTGTCCGGCTCATGGCTACCTGATTCTTCAGGTCACAATATGCACAGTGATTCTTCCAGGAGGTCTACTTGAACTTCTTATGCTAAATTATATGCCTTTGCTAAATGCTCACACTTAATCTTGAAGTCAAGCCTTATAACATCTCTCTTTCATTTGTAAGCCTTGTTTGATGTCTTCTTTTCCATTTAGACATGGAAGTTCTGTGAGGAAAGAGTCCATATCTGTCATGTTCCCTGATATTTCTCAAACACGTAGCACAATGTTTGGCATATAATAAGTGCTCATTAAATTTGTTTTGGGTGGAGCTAAGCTGATTTGGCTCTCCTACTAAAATGTTATGCTCCTTCACAAGTTATCACATTCATAAATATTTATTATAATTACATAATTACTTATTTAAAATCTGTTTTTCTTACTAATCCTTTAGCTCTATGAGGGCAAGGCAAAGTCAGTGTGATGTGACTCCAGCAGCTCTCATAGTGCCTGGTATATAGATATGGTATAGATGTTCGATAAATAATTATTGAATAAATGATTGCTTTAGACAAGATATATAACTTCCCTGACACTCGGATTCCCAATCTGCAATCAATCATAACCACCACCGTCAGTACCATGATTATTAAATGCCATGCATGTTCCCTATGGTGAACCCACAGACTGAAGTTCTGGGGTTTGCCATGCAATGAAAAAGCAGAACAGAGAATTCAGCGAACTAATCTGGAATCTGGTCCCAGAAGCTTTAATCTACAAAAGATCTATGACAAAAATAAGGGACCATTTTAGTTTTCTAGGGCTGTCATAACCAAGTACCACAGACTGGGTAGCTTGAACAACAGAAATCTATTTTCTCAGCATTCTGGAGGCAAGAAGTCCTGGATTAAGGTATTAGCAGTGTTGATTTCTTCTGAGGCCTTTTTCTTGGCTTATAGATGGCCATCTTCTCTCTGTCTTTACATGGTCTTCCCCCTGTGTGTGTCTGTGTTGTAATCTCTTTTGATAAGGACACAAGTCCTTTTGGATTAGGGCCCACCCCAATGATCTCTGTTAGCCTTAATTGTCACTTTACAGATTCTATCTTCAAATAATTCCTAAGGTACTGGGGGTTGGGGATTTAACATATAAATTTGGGGGTATCACATAGTGGCCCATAACAGGGGGCGTTGGAAAATATACTCCTTTTCTCTCTTCATTACAAAAAATATCTCATACATAATCTTCTGGTGGAGGGTAATAAGTTTTAAAATACCTGCAGCCTGCTAAGAGGGCAGTCTATCAGCAACTCACACCTCAATATGAATTGCTTCATTGAGTGGAATGCTTTCCTATAAGCCGTAGGAAACCAGTGGCCCAGGTGAGAGAGGAGGTCCAGGAATGAGAAATGAATCATTTTGACTCATGAGTTACTACTAGGAAGGGTAGACCTAAGAAGAATTATAAATAAAATATTTTAGACATCTACTGTGTGTTGTGCAAAGAATTAGTGACATTAGTCCATTGTATTCTTTACATTCACTCAGTGAGACAGATGCGTTATTATCATCCTCATTTTACAGTAAGAGAAGCTTAGACACAGAATAATGAAGTCGGAGCAGAGATCGGAATCAAAGTCTTTCTGAGGCCAGAACCCACACTTCCACTTTCTAGACTGCTTGGGGACAGTTTTCAACATGAGGACATAAAGATCATGAGGATAGGAGCGTCAAAAGGAGGGCAGCAAAATCAGACTTCTCTTGTTCTACAATTTTGCAAACAAACAAAAAACAAAAGCAAACTTGTGTACCCATTTGGACATATATGCTGGTGGCTGTCAGTGGTAGGAATACAGATGTCAAATGCCCTGTGATTTATCTGCCCACCCCAAAACACTAGCTCAGCTTCACTGGTGCATATGTTACCTATGCAGGAAAGGCCGGGGCTCAGCTTCACTGGTGCATATGTTACCTGTGCAGGAAAGACCGGGGCT
>NW_012105276.1:1830476-1831645 GCF_000951045.1 Mandrillus leucophaeus
TCTTTGGGAGGCTGAGACAGGCGGATCACGAGGTCAGGAGATCGAGACCATCCTGGCTAACCCGGTGAAACCCCGTCTCTACTAAAAAATACAAAAAAAAAAACTAGCCGGGCGAGGTGGCGGGCGCCTGTAGTCCCAGCTACTCGGGAGGCTGAGGCAGGAGAATGGCGTTAAACCCAGGAGGCGGAGCTTGCAGTGAGCTGAGATCCGGCCACTGCACTCTAGCCTGGGCGACAGAGCGAGACTCCATTTCAAAAAAAAGAAAAAAAAAAGTCCCAACAAAACACAGTACAGTCTTCCCTTTGTTTAGCTGGTGATTGCATTCCTAAATGGGTCATATTTATATGTAAAATGAAATTAGACCTTAGGCTTGGAAAATATAAACAGGTTTTCCACATGCATGAAACTTTTTCTGTTGGGACATTAGAAGATCCCATATGATGACAGAAAATTCTTTGTTGCATAGGCTGTCTCACTATGGCAGCGTGTCTCTCCTCCCTGGTTTCAGTTCACTAAATGCTAGTAGAGCCTGCTCGCGAATGTCCTAACGCCATAGTTTAGGCCCATTTCTTTGAGTGCCATCATAGAGGTGAGGGAATTCCAAGTGCTAATAGAACTGAAAGCAAGGCCAGGCATGGATGCAGTGGCTCACACCTGTAATCCCAGCACTTTGGGAAGCTGAAGCAGGAGGATTATTTGATGCCAAGAGTTCGAGACCAGCCTAGGCAACAAAGCAAGGCCCCATCTCTACAAAAAGTAAAATAATTAGCTGGGTGTGGTGGCACACACCTGTAGTCCTAGCTTTTCCAGAAACTGAGGTGGGAGGATAGCTTGAGCCCAGAAATTCAAGGCTGCAGTGAACGGTGAACACATCACTGCACTCCAGCCTGGGCAACAAAGTGAGACCCTGTCCCCCACCCCCAACCAAAAAAAAAAAAAAAAGAATTGAGGCACAGCAAATACTACTGTGGGAAGAGGAACTGTAAAGGGGAAGGAGTTTGGATTCAGGTGGACACAGGCTTGAACTTCACCCAACCTTAGACAATTTTTTTTTTGAGATGGAGTTTCACTCTTGTTGCCCAGGCTGAAGTGTAATGGCACCATCTTGGCTCACTACAACCTCCGCCTCCCGAGAAAGTTCCCGATTCTCCTGCCTCAGCCTCCCAAGG
>NW_012105276.1:1834960-1837352 GCF_000951045.1 Mandrillus leucophaeus
GCTCAGCTTCACTGGTGCATATGTTACCTATGCAGGAAAGGCCGGGGCTCAGCTTCACTGGTGCATATGTTACCTGTGCAGGAAAGACCGGGGCTCAGCTTCACTGGTGCATATGTTACCTATGCAGGAAAGGCCAGGGCTCAGCCCTGGGTGTTTCCCATTTTGGAAAGCCTGTAGGAACAGATCCTGTTCTTAAATCACTCCATGAATCAGGGCTTTCTCTAGGACTGTGCTTCTCTACCCATATACAGAGACCCAATACACCTTTCTTATAACAAATATTTGTAACACTTCCCTTGCCATCATGAAATTAAATACTTAGATAATAAAACCTACAGGCCAGGCATGGTGGCTCACGCCTGTAATCCCAGCACTTTGGGAGGCTGAGACGGGCAGATTGCTAGAGCCCAGGAGTTTGAGACCAGCGGGGCAACATGGTGAGACAAAATAAAATACAAAAATTAGCTGGGCATGGTGGTAGGTGCCTGGAATCCCAGCTACTTGGGAGGCTGAGGGAGGAGAATCGCTTGAACCCTGGAGGGGAAGGTTGCAGTGAACCGAGGTCATGCCACTGCACTCCAGCCTGGGCGACAGAGCAAGACTCAAAAAAAAATAATAATAAAAATAAAGTAAAGCCTACCTACTCACATAATTTCAGGAAAAAACCCAACACTATCTAGAGTGACCAACAATCCTGGTTTTCCTTGGACTAAGGGATTTTTCTGGGATCGAGATTTTCAGCACTAAGCCTTAACCATAATAATAATAAAAAAGAACAATAAAAGGAGAGTAATTAAAAATAAATTATCATGTATTAGAAGACTTTGCTTGGGCCAAGTTACATGAGAAGACACATTGAAGTAGTCAGTTACTTACACTGTTTTTTTTTTTTTTTTTTAAGATGGAGTCTTGCTCTATCGCCCAGGCTAGAGTGCAGTGGTGCAATGTAAGCTCACTGCAACCTCTGCCTCCCGGTTTCAAGTGATTCTCCTGCCTTAGCCTTCCTAGTAGCTGGGATTACGGGTGTGTGTCACCACACTCTGCTAATTTTTATATTTTTAGTAGAGATGGGGTTTCATCATGTTAGTCAAGCTGGTCTTGAACTCCTGACCTCAGGTGATCCACCTGCCTCAGCCTCCCAAAGTGCTGGGATTATAGGCATGAGCCACCACGCCCAGCCTGCTTACACTTTCTTATAATGTTAGGATATAAGTAAGAATATCTATACAAGAAATAAGAAAATGAAAGAACAAGAATGTGGGCTACACTAGAATAAAATATAGTATAGAGAAATTTAAATTTATTCATGTGAGAATGGAAAAAGTGTCAATTTAATTGGAGTAGGGATAACATGCAAAACAAATTACAATGTCAAAGTTGAAAACATGAGGACTCTGATATCCACAGTTGAGTTGTATCTTGTCATAAACCTAGGGTCTCTCTATATGTACATATATATGCTACTTCATGGGACAGAGTAGTGTCTCTTTTCTTGAAATCCCTCTGTGCTTTGTGGCATCTGGTTAGGCACCAGTACTTAAAATGACCTGGGGGACCATGCTTTTGGATGGACAACAGGAACTTGATGATAAACTGTGTAAAGAAATAGTGGCCAGTCGCGGTGGCTCACGCCTGTAATCCCAGCACTCTGGGAGGCCAAAGCAGGCGGATCACCTGAGGTCAGGAGTTCGAGACCAGCCTAACCAACATGGAGAAACCCCATCTCTACTACAAATACAAAATTAGCCAGGGGTGGTGGCACATGCCTGTAATTCCAGCTACTTGGGAGGCTGAGGCAGAAGAATCACT
Organism: Mandrillus leucophaeus; assembly: GCF_000951045.1. Classification (NCBI taxonomy): domain Eukaryota; kingdom Metazoa; phylum Chordata; class Mammalia; order Primates; family Cercopithecidae; genus Mandrillus; species Mandrillus leucophaeus. Next base: position 1,836,770 of record NW_012105276.1, read on the forward strand.
TAAACCTGGGAGGCAGAGGTTGTGGTGAGCGGAGATAGTGCCATTGCACTCCAGTCTGGGCAACAAGAGCAAAGCTCCACCTCAAAAAAAAAAAAAAGAAAAGAAAGAAAGAAAAGAAAAGAAATTAGGTGTTACATGGAGGTTATATGGCACAGCTCTGGGGGCAGCATCCAAATAACACAAAAATAAATAAAAATCCTTCCATCTCATTATTTTCATATTATGGATTTCTTATCAAACTGCTAAATTTGTTCAAATGTAGGGTGGTAATAATATGAAATATTTTTAAAAGATCTTTAGTCATAAAATTCAGTGAGATCAATTCTAAGTCTATTGAAAGATGTGTCAAAGCTTCTATGTTACGTATTTGCACCTGACAGCTACAATTGCAGACTGATACAGGTGTGGCGTTATAGTGAGTCACATACCATGAGCAGCATTGCAATAGGTGATATCTTTTCTGAAGCAGTGATCATTTCTTGAAAAAGTCCCGGCCGGGCGCGGTGGCTCAAGCCTGTAATCCCAGCACTTTGGGAGGCTGAGACAGGCGGATCACGAGGTCAGGAGATCGAGACCATCCTGG
>NW_012105276.1:1838452-1902098 GCF_000951045.1 Mandrillus leucophaeus
TCAGGCTGGTCTCAAACTCCCGACCTCAGGTGATCCGCCGGCCTTGGCCTCCCAAAGTGTTGGGTTTACAGGCGTCAGCCACCACGCCTGGCCTCTGCCTTAGACAATGTACATAACCTGCCACGGCTTCAGTTTCTCGGTTTTTTCTTCTTTCGGTTTCTTCACTTTTAAAATAGATCTATAATACTTCTGTTATGAGTTTGTATAAAGACTAAATAAGATTGCAATGTATATAAAATGCTTAACATCCCTTTCAAGGGCCACATTCCAAGTATTTCTTTCCTTGCCATTAAGTGAGAGAATTGCAGTTATCTCAAAGTAAGGAAATATGATGAGGGTAAGCTTCCCACAGCTCAGTTCTTGGAGAAAATAGAAAAGAAGAGAGACAAGAGGAGCATATAAAAATGACTAATTCAGGAGGAGGTGACATCTGAGTTATCAAGTAGGATAAAATTACCTTGGTTCATAATCAGTAATAGGAGGCCTCCGTACAGCATGGTGACTTCAGCAGAGCTAAAACCCAGCTTCCTGTCTTAGCTCTGCTGCTTGCCAATGAACTGGGGCAAATCACTTCGCTTCTCAGCTTCTTTATAGGTAAAATGAGTTCAATAATACCTGCCTTTCCATTTTATTGTGGAATTGAACTGAGATATAGGATGGAAGGCACCAGGCTTGGAGCCAGACTCTTACACACAGTAGCTCTTCCTCATCAGTTCAGAGCTGTGTAGCAGCCAAAGGAAAACTTCCCTTTTGCCCCCTAAAGGTTCGCTGAAAATCACCTGACGAAAGGCAGATTAATAGGAGGAAAGGCATGTAAATGTATTAACGTGCATGGAGGAAACTCCCAGATATTATCCCGTCTCTCTTCATGAATTGGGGTCTAGATGTTTTCATGCCTCTCTTCTTAGAAGAAAGGGAGATGGGGAAGTATGGGTGATGTAAGAGGGCTGGTAAATGATTTTTCAGGGAATTTAATGTGCTCCAAGAACATATAATGGCCTGAGACAAAGCCTGTTGGGCCCACAAAGCAGACAATGTTTTGTGACAAAAGGCTGTCTAGGTTTGTTGACAGACTTGTCTTTTTTTTTTTTGAGTCAGGGTCTCCCTCTGTCACCCAGGCTGGAGTGCAATGGCGTGATCTCAGCTCACTGCAACCTCCGCCTCGTGGGTTCAAGCAATTCTTTGCCACAGCCTCCCGAATAGCTGGGGTTACAAGCGCCCACCACCACGCCTGGCTAACTTTTTTGTGTTTTTATTTTAGTAGAGACAGGGTTTCACCATTTTGGCCAGGCTGGTCTTGAACTCCTGACCTCATGATCCACCCACCTCGGCCTCCCAAAGTGCTGAGATTACAGGCGTGAGCCACCGCGCCGGGTCAACAGACTCGTCTTTCTTCCTGTGATGTGAGTTTAGTTAATTAAAACTTGGAACGGATGAGAGGGATTTGTTTTTTCCCTTGGCAGGTCTGGACTGTAGGCAGATAAGGTAACTTTAGAGAACAACTTCATCCTGTGCTTTGGGAGAGACGGAGGATTGAGAGACGGGGTGCAGGGAAGTCAGAGAGAACTTGAGGCTGCCTCCTCCATTCAGCATGTCAAAGCACTGTATTTTGGGGTAGCCGTTTCTGAGCCCCAACAGCTGCTAATTCAGCATCCGAAGAAACAGGACTAATGAACATGAACTTCTGTTATTTATCAGTATTTCAGCCAGGCTAGGCTGGGCTACCTGCAGTTACAAGTAAATCCAAAATTTCAGTGACTTAAATTTGAAGATATAGTTCTTATTCATTATACTCTTTATCATTGTCTGCTAGAAGCTTTATTCCACACCATTGTCATCCTTACTCCAGACCTGGGGCTGACAGAGTGACCACTATAGGAATATTGCTCGTTGCCATGACAGCAAAAAGATAAGATGGTGAAGCATCTTGACTTTTACAGCTTCCACATACATTTCATTGGCCAAGTCACATGGCAGTGCCTCCAAGTATGGGGGAAATTACAATCCACCATATGTCAGGAAGGAAAGAGAACAAGAATGTTTGTGAACAGCCCTAATGACCACTGTAGTTAGCGAGCAAAGATTTCAGAAAGATTTAATTATCTCTTTTCCCAGAGAAAGACTTGACGTGAATTAGCTTGTTGAGAATTGGCAGGTTACCAAGGATATGTTTTTCTTTTCTTGATGAAAATAAATTATTGGTAAATAGTCTTGCTGAGTTGTTGTACTTTTTGCAATGTTTTCTGTTGCCATGGCCCACTGCTGAATTTAACCACCCTAGGTTAATTTCAGTAGCTTTCTTTATTAGAGTTGGGAAGATTGCCTTTTCCTCACCCGTGGGTCTCTTCCTCTCTCCAGTGTAATAAATGTGTACCACTTTTTTTTTTTCAGACGGAGTCTCCCTCTGTCGCACAGGCTGGAGTGCAGTGGCATGATCTCGGCTCACCGCGAGCTCCACCTCCTGGGTTCATGCCATTCTCCTGCCTCAGCCTCCCGAGCAGCTGGGACTACAGGGGCCTGCCACCGTTATACTTTTCCTACTCATATTTTAAAACCCCAAATTTCTGATGGCACCAAAAACATAGAACTCTTGATTAGAAATGATGGGTTTGAAACGTCCAAGGTCTTTATGTAAATTTTCCACTGAGTTGATTCTCTTTTCTTGTAACTTAAGTGCTGGAAAACGTTGCTTCCTTTTCCATTTTTAATATTCAGGTGCTTCTCAGATGGTTCTTCGGTAGGGAACCTTCCTAAAACTCAGGGGGTATGTCAATTATCTACTGCTACGTAACAAATTACCCTAAATCTTAGTGGTGTAAAGGAATGATGGACAGCTGGGCATGGTGGCTCACGCCTGTAATCCCAATACTTTGGGAGGCCAAGGTGGGTGGATCACTTGAGGTCAGGAGTTCGAGACCAGCCTGGCCCACATGGTAAAACGCAGTCATTACTGAAACTACAAAAATTAGCTGGGTGTGGTAGCATGTGCCTGTTATCCCAGCTAATCAGGAGGGTGAGACAGGAGAATCACTTGAAACTGGGAGGCAGAGGCTGCAGTGAGACAAGATTGCACCACTGCACTCTAGCCTGGGTGACAGAGTGAGACTCTGACTCCAAAAAAAAAAGAAAAGAAAGAAAAAGAGTAATGGACGTTACTATTTCTCATAGTCGCTGAGGTTAAGGAATTATGAAACAACCTAGCTGATCGTTTTCGCTTGGAGTTTCTCATGAGGCTGCAGTCAAGATGTTAGCTAGGGCTGCAGTCATCTGAAGGCTTGACAGAGGCTGGAGGACAACTCATGCACATGCTGGAGAGTGCTGACTGCTAACAGGAGATCCCAGTTCCTCCCACCTTGTGGCCTCTGTAGGGCTGTTTGAGGGTCCTTTTCCCTGAGGAAGTGAGGCAAGAACGGCAAAGACAGCTGCAGTGCTTTTTATGACTAAAACTCAAAGTCACATACTGTTACTTCTACAGTATTCTGTTGCTTATCCAGAATGCATGGGCAGCATGGGAGGGCATTATACCGGGATGTGATCACCAGGAGGCAAGGATCACTGGAGGCCACCTTAGATGCTGGCTATCACAAAAAGTAGGGCAAGAATTCTCTCAATTCCCTTGAAGTCTACCCCAAATATAAACATGAGAATTACAAGGCAAGGATTTTTTTTTTTTGAGACAGAGTCTTACACTGTTGCCCAGGCTGGAGTGCAGTGGCGTGATCTCAGCTCACTGCAACCTCCGCCTCCCAGGTTCAAGTGATTCTCCTTACCTCAGCCTCCCAAGTAGCTGGGATTACAGGTGCCTGCCACCACACCTGGCTAATTCCTTTGTAGTTTTTTTTTTAGTAGAGATGGGGTTTCACTATGTTGACCAGGCTGGTCTCAAGCTCCTGACCTCAGGATCCACCCACCTCAGTATCCCAAAATGCTGGGATTACAATTGTGAGCCACCGTGCCTGGCCAAGGATTTTTTTTTTTTAATCTTTGTTCACTGCTTAGTACTTTGGATATTACCTAGCACATAATAGCTTCTCAATAAATATTTTTGCAATGAATAGGTAAGAAAAATCAAGAAAACTTTTTAAAAGTCTCTCAGTTAAACATTACAAATACTATGTTTTTCAGCTTCAAATAAGGTATATAAATGTCTTAGAAATGTGGTAGTGCCTTATCACACTGTAGATAGCCAGCAAACATTGAGAAAATAGTAAGACTTGCCAAGTCGCCTCCAAATTGGTGGTTAGAAGCGTGATTTTATTAGGGAGGCAATGTAGCACAGTGAATAGATACAGAAAAACTGAGATTTTTGTCTAGATTCTACCGCCAATTAGCTTGGTGAATTTAAGCAAGACAGTCTCTCTGGGCCTTATTCTTCCTACTTATAAAACCAGAGACTTGGATTAAATGACATTAAAGGCACTTCGAGCATGAACATTCGGATATTGTTTATTTGATCTCAACTTGAATTTGGCCATACGCTTAAAACTAGGCCTATAAGAAACAATTTCTGATGTACTCTATTTATTGGATAGTTCTTTCATGTGCATTAGGCTTCAGTCTAAAATGTGTGCATAGGTTTGGGTTTATTTCAAGACTGTGGGGTGAATCACTCAGTCTATGTGTATAAAGATTCCAGAAGTCACTTGGGAAATAATTTACTCTAATGGAAGTGACAATTTGATTCAAAAACAGTATCTCAAGAATTGGAAGGGAAAGGCAATTTTTAAAATAGCTCCATGTCTACCTATCAAATTATCTGATTTCATAGCCCCCATTTGCTCATGTTTGAGTACCCAAGAGATGGGGCTGGAAGTAAAATGGATGCATTAAAATCTACAGTAATTTGACACAGATAACTTTTTCATGTGTTATTTATAGCTGAACACAGTACTCTAAGAGTGGTCTAACCACAGGAAGAGGATACAAACACTTTTCTATTTGGGACGGTATCAAGTTAGAATTTTATTTTGGAGGGAGTGCATCGTCCGAACTCTTGATTCATAGTCAATAATCAAAGCTTCAAATAGTGTAGTAACCACATCTTCATCTATACTTTTCATTAAATATCCTCTTGTCAGATTCATCCTATTGTTCTCAGTCCAGGTCCTTTGGATCCTGCTTTATGTCACTTATGCATTAGCAGTGTTTTGGTTAGTGTTCCAACAGGAAACTGACCGGGGTACCAGGAAACCACAAGGGGTTGTCCAGGGCTAGTAACTTCAGAGAAGCTGACAAGAAGAGTGAGGATCGAGGCAAAGCAGCCTTCTTGTCTCTCATAATGAGGGAGTCATAGGCTGGACTACAGGGAGGGGATGTCCTCCATCCATTGCATCTCCTGGGGGAGCTCTCTGTGACCAGACCCAGCTGTAAGCCACAGGAGCCTATTGGAGTGGTTCGTATAAGCCAGCCTCCCTACAGAGAGCAGGGAAGAGAGTGGATCTGGTGGAGCAATGGACTTCTTTGGGTCATTAATTCAAAGGTAGAACGTCTAAGACTATGAATGGAAATCCTTGGCATACCCACGAGACATTTTTCATTTCATGTCGATTCATTAATCTGAAACATACTGACCATATGATATATCTTAACCAGGAAAATTACTCTACTTTCTTAACATACTGATGTCTCCTTCTTCTAGTGCAAAAACAAACAAACAAACAAACAAAAAAAAAAAAAACTAGCTTTATTGAAATTTTGAGATATAGTTCACCCATTACAGTGTACAAATCATTGTATTTGTATACTTTATCCTGTAGTTGTATTAAAATAAAGTTTACCCATTTACAATATACAAATCAGTAGATTTTAGTATATTCACAGTTATGAAACCATCACAACAATTGATTTTAGAATATTTTCATTACCCTAAGAGACTCCATACTCATTATTATATTTTATAATATTTTCATTACTCCACAAAGAAACTCCATACTCATTCTTATTCACTCCTCATTCCTCTTCAATGCCGCCAGTCACTGGCAGCCACTAGTCTACTTTCTGTCTCTCTATATTTGTCTACTTGGACATTTCATATAAATAGAATTACACAAAAGGTGGTCTTTTGTGTTTGGTTTCTACAATATTGTAATACAGTAAGAAACATATATTTGGTCTCTGTCCTTGGTTCCTGGCACTACAGCTCCTGAAACCCTGGTAGTCTCTGGAGAGAAGAGAGTAGCTTTTGTATGCTAATGAGATGACTAGTGGCTGGAATCTCCTAGATAGCCTCAAGATTGTAGGGGTGGGTGGGGCTAGTTGCCAAGGAAACCAACCCAACCATGTCATTAGAGGGTGTGAGCTTTCAAATCCCCTAACCTCTGAGGAAGGGAGAGGGGCTGAAGGTTAAGTTGATCACAAATGGCCAGTGATGTAATCAATCATGCCCATATAATGAGGCCTCCATAAAAGTCCCCAAAAACTGGATTGCTGAATATGTGGAGGTATCTGGGGGGTGGCATGCCCAAAGAGGGTATGGAAGATCTGTGTCCCTTCACCCATACCTTGCCCTATGTATCTCTTCCATCTTTTTGTCAATCTGAATCTTTTGTAATATCCTTTATAATAAATGGGTAAATGTTTCAGGTGTTTCCCTGAGTTCTGTGAACCAGTCTAGCAAATTAAACCCAAGGAGGAGGTCATGGGAACCCTGAGTTATAGCCAGTCAGAAATTGCAATTGGTATCAGCAGTGGGGGGCAGTCTTGTGGGAATGAGCCCTCAACCTGTGGGATCTGATGCTAAGTCCAAGTAGATAGTGTCAGGATGGAGTTAAATTGTAGGACACCCAGTTAGTATCTGCAAAAGAACTGTGTGGTGTGTGGAGAATCCCCCCTACATATCTGGTGTCAGAAGTTCCTGTCGAGTAGTGTGTGAAAGTAGGAAATACACTTTGTTTTTTCCTGTCTCTATCAGCTTCTTTCACTAAGTATAAAGCGTTTGAGGTTCACCCATGTTGCAGCACATATCAGTGCTTCATTTATTTTTACCGCCAAATGATATTTCACTGTATGGCTATCCCACAATTTGTTGATCTGTGCATCAGTTGATGAACATTTGGGTTGTTTCTTCTTTTTGGCTGTTATGTATAATGCAGCTATGAAATTCATGTACAATGTTTATGTGAACATATGCTTTCCTTTCTCTTAGGTATATACATAGAAGTAGAATTTCTGGGTCATATGGTAAATTTATTTTAAACCTTTCAGGAACTGCCAGACTGTTTTTGGCTGCACCATTTCACATTCCTATCAGCAGAGTGTAAAGGTTCCAATTTCTTCTCCACATCCTTACCAAGACTTTTTTTTTGTTTGAGACAGAGTCTCACTCTGTTGCCAGGCTGGAGTGCAGTGGTGCGATCTCGGCTCACTGCAACCTCTGCTTCCCGGGTTCAAGCGATTCTCCTGCCTCAGCCTCCTGAGTAGCTGGGATTACAGGCGCGTGCCACCACACCCAGATAATTTTTGTATTTTCAGTAGAGATGGGGTTTCACCGTTGGCCAGTCTGGTCTTGATTTCTTGACCTCGTGATCCACCCACCTCAGCCTCCCAAAGTGCTGGGATTACAGGCGTGAGCCACTGCGCCCGGCACCAACACTTTTTATTATTTGTTGTTTTGATCATAGTTATCCTAGTGTGTGTGAAGATTTTGATTTGCATTTCTGTGGTGACTAAAGATGTTGAGCATCTTTTCATGTGTTTATTGGTCGTTTATATATCTTCTTTGGAGAAATGTTTGTTCAGGTCCTTTGCCTATTTTAAAACTGGGTTATGTGCATTTTTTATAATAGAATCATAAGAGTTCTTTTTTTTTTTTCTTTTCGGTTTTGTTTTGTTTTTTATTGTTGTTGTTTTGGGACAGGGTCTCTCTCTGTTACTCAAGCTGGAATGCCGCAGCCTTGACCTCCCAGGCTCAATAAATCCTCATACCTCATCCTCCTGAGTAGCTGGGACTACTGGTGTACATTACCATGCCTGGCTAGTTTTTGTAATTTTTATAGAGATGGGGTCTCACCATGTGAATACAATACAATACAATACAATTACAGGATACAGTATACAAATACAGTCTGTTCTCAAAGTCCTGGGCTCAAGCAATTCACGGGCCTCAGCCTCCCAAAGTGCTGGGATTACAGGTGTGAGTCACTGTGCCGGGCCAGAGTTCTTTATATGTTTTAGACACAAGCCTCTTGTTAGATATAATGATTTGCACAATTTTTCTCTCATTTTATGGGTTGTCTTTTCACTTTCTTAATGATATCCTTTGAAGCACAAAGTTTTTAATTTTGAAGATATCCAATTTAGCTATTTTTTTTTTCTTTAGTTGCTTGTGCTTTTGGAATTTTATTCCAGTGTTGTTTTGAAAGCTATTTTTTCCCAGCTTCCCGCTCAGGGTTAGAAAAATTGTCTGATTTCTCTTTCCTGCCCAAAATTACTTAGAATAGTATAAGCTAATATTTACCAACCACTTACTATGTCCGAGGCTCTTGTTAGAGTTCAGACAGCTTGGGTAATCAGTCCGGGATCTCAAGGCTACGGACGAATTCAGCTAATCTCACTGTGCAGCCCATACTCTTCAACCGCTTCACTGTGCTACTGATCAGGGTCTTCCTCATCTTGACATTTGTTTCATTTTTGCAGGAGGAAAATGGTGTATTTGCTGTTAGTGTTGGACAAGTTATTCTGCCTACTCTTTGTTCTCTTCCCTTTTCTGAGGTGAGTTCCCTGCCCCACCCTTTCTAGGATTGCCAGAATCTACAAACTGTCCAAAACACACATGTACTCATCCAAAAAGGCAAAACAACACCCTCATTCATGACACAGAATACTCAAAGCCCTGGTGTCACGGCTGCAGTCTCTCCCTGACCCTTGGCTCACCCGAACTGTGCTGAGTCTTCTCTTTGGTGGTGATAGTCTAGGGTGTGACATCCGGGGACAGCTTTGACACTCCTCGGATGTAAGTGCCATGCTGTGGCTCGCCTTGGAACCCACAAGAAGGGCCCAGGTTCAAAATCCTTTCACTGTCAGTTGAATCAAACATGCCCACGTGCAGCAGTAGACAACAAAAGCACGTTAGACTGCCTTCTCAGATGTTTCTTTTCACTTTGGCAACATCAATGTTTAAACTTCAAGTTTATTATTATTATTTTAAATAAGTGAGGTCAGAATTACCCAACAGGAGTCCAAGAACTTCTTACCCCACACTGCACCCCCCTATTCTACAGTGTCCAATTACCTATGAAATCCATTTGTATCTACTTCAGAAATATCTCTCAGCCTGCCTGTCCCATTGAATCTTTCCTGCCACTGCATCAGTTCAGATCTCTATCATCCCTTAGGTGGACTAACTCATCTCATTTCTTTTTTTTCTTTAGACAGCTCTCACTCTGCCACCCAGGCTGGCGTGCAGTGGCCTGATCATGCAGATTACAACCTCAACCTCCTGGGCCCAAGCAATCCTCCTGCCTCAGTCTCCTGAGTAGCTGGGACTACAGATTCATGCTGCTATAGCTGGCTAAATTTTTTGTAGAGACAGGGTCTCACTATGTTGCTAAGGCTGGTCTCAAACTCCTGGGCTCAAGCAATCCTCCTGCCTCTGCTTACCAAATAGCTGTGGCTACAGGCGCACACTGTTGTGCCTGGCTTATTTTCTTTTTTTAGATTTTGTAGAGACGGGGTCTCATTATGTTGACCAGTCTTTGTTTCTTAGTCTTGTCTTCAATCCAGTTGAATTAAATTGAATTATCTCTTCCTGGTTGTCTTCCTCAGTAGATTATGAGATCTTTAAGGTCAGAGACCAAAAACAATTAATTTGCCTAGAACCTGACATACAGTCTGCCACCTACCAGCCTGACCAACATGGTGAAACCCCGTCTCTACTAAAAATACAAAACTTAGCCAGGTGTGGTGACACCTGCCTGTAATCCCTGCTACTCAGGAAGCTGAGGCAGGAGAATCACTTGAACCCAGGAGGCAGAGTTTGCAGTAAGCAGAGATCTCCCCACTGCACTCCAGCCTGGGCAACAGAGTGAGACTCCGTCTCAATAAAAAAAAAAAAAGTCTGCCATCTAAAGGCATTTAATTAGCATTTGTGAAAGAAATAGTAGTCGGGTACATAATTTCCCCACTGCTTGCAAGTCCTCACAAAAGGCCGTCTAATAAAAACAATTAAATCTCATGTGACCCAGGTGTGTCAGAAATGCCTTCCTATTCTGCTATGTGGACGAGTTTTGCTAGTTTTCCAGGTTTAATCAAGGCAAAGCAGATAGCTTGTCTCCTATGATTAGTGGCTCATCTGCAGCCTGTGGAGGGACAGACAGGTATGACACTCCTTCGTCACTCATCACAATGGTCATGGCAGGCACTTCTATAACAAAAGACAAGTTAGCAAGAGAAAAGCGTGATACATTTATTTAACGAAGTTTTAAATGACATGGGAGACTTCAGAAATGAAGACCCAAAGACCCAGGAAGAGCTGGGTATTCTTATGCTTAGGTTTGCTGACAAAATGGACAGTCATGTAGAAATGAGATTGGACAACAAGGGTATGCTGTCATAATAGAAATCAACTGAGGGGGAATGCAGCAAGGCCTGTCTGTTCTGCTTCTTCTTGGCCCCCTATGTAGCATTTCTTTCTCTGGGTATCGGACAAGACACTTGTCACATGAAGGTCTTCAGGGAAGAGGGGAGAATTTCAGAGAGTGACATTTCTAGGTTTTATGGCCTGCTTCAGGGGAGAGGAGTTAGAATTTCTATGACCCATCTTGAGGAAGACATATTCTAGTTTTATGAGCTGCTTCAGGGGAGAAAGAGAGTCTGGAGATAGGAGTGTGGGAGAAGGCCAGAAATATGGTGCTTCTGAGGCCCTTGCAATCTCCTTCAGTTCAAAGTACTCGGCATGCCAAAGCATCATACTTTAGGGCATTGTTTTGAGCCCCAAAACCAGTAACTCCTCCTTATCTTAGTTATGGGGAAGAGTCGGGCCTGTATCCCTCTCGGACCCATTTCTGCCAGGGACCACCAAGTGATCAGGATATTTGTTTCTCACACACATACATATCCATTTCCCCAAGCTCAAACACCCTCTGGACACTAATTTTTTTCCAAAACAATGTAGATAAGCATTGCAAAATCACTCAGAAGAGGAGGACCAACAGTTCTCTGAGTAACCTGCTCCCTACTCCCATAGGAAGAAAGGAGGTGAGCAGACAGGACAAGGACTCACAATTTAGACCTTTATAAGATATCCCAGATGGCTGTTACCTTGCTCTCTGCCTCCCCAGGTTTCTGCTGTCCTACACTTCGATCTTCCCTCTGAGATTCCTTTTCTAATGATCCCATCCCTTTGCCCCAGAAATCTGTCCCATTCTGTCCCATTCTCAAGAGAAAGTGGTCCCAGTTGCTGCTGTCTCTTCTTATTAAATGCAAAGATTAATGCCTTGAACTTCTGCTGAGTGTTAAAGGCAGATTCCCTTGGCTTATCGTTCTGCCAGCTCTGAAATGGGAGGAATGTGGTTAGCCCTGTAGTGGAACTTCTTGAAATGCCTTTCCCCCTTGGGCAGTGAGGGCTGATGGCTGGGGCCAATTTCCTCCTGAAATACCTAAGGACAAATATTTTCCCATAATCAGTATTGCTCACCTTCCAAAGACAATGGGGGTCAGTAGCACAGAAGCAAAGTATTTTTCAGGCTTTTTAAATTTTTGGAGGCGAAATCTCATTATTTTGCCCAGATTGGCCTCCAGCTAGTGGGCTCCAGTGATTCTCCTGCCTCAGCCTCCTGTGTAGCCGGGATGACAGGCATGTACTCCAGCCCCACGTCTGGGTTTTTTTTTTTCCAGCTTCTTAATATTTTTTCACTTCACCCTATTATATGATTGTGGTAAAGGAGTTTTTGTTGTCTTCCTGGACCTCTTCACTACAAAAGTCTCTCAGTTGAGAATGTTTGTTTACTTCCTACCATAGAGTTTCTTGATCCTAAAAACTCTCCCTAGATGGAGTGGGGGTGGGGAAGATCTCCTTTATCCTGCCAAGCAAACTAAATAGAAACTTGCAAGTTTACATGTAACTGGAGTAGGGTGGCTCACAAGCCTGTAAACCCAGCACTTTGGGAGGCTGAAGTAAGAGGATTGCTTGATACCAAGAGTTCAAAACCAGCCTATGCAACATAGTGAGACCCTGTTTTTTCTAAAAAACACAGAAAGAAAGAAATTAGCTAGGTGTAGTGGCACACACTTGTAGTCCCAGCTCCTCAGGAGGCTGAGGCAGGAGGATCACTTGAGTCCAGGAATTCAAGGTTACAGTGAGCTATGATCATGCCACTGTACTCCAGCTTGGGTGACAGAACAAGATCCTGTCTTTCTCTAAAATAAAAATAAAGTAAAATAAAAACAGTAAATAATTTTTAAAAATTTTAAAGAAGTTTGCATATAGAATTAGCAAGATAATTATAAAGGCTATGTTTATGGATTTGTAATTGCCTAACAGGTTCTTACCCACTGCACAGGTAAATGCAATTCACTGAGACAGTATTATTGCAGTAAAGAGTTTAATTAACACAAGGTCAGCCAGGCAGAACTGAAGTTATTACTCAAATCAGTCTCCCCAGCAACTCAGAGGCCAGGGTTTTTATGGATAATTTGGTGGGTAGTGAGCAAGGGAAGGGTTGCTGTTGATAGGTTAGGAACGAAATCACAGGGGTGTGAAAAACAATTCTGTGCACTGAATCAGCCTCTGGGTGGGGCCACAGGACTGGCTGAATCCTGAGCCTCAGGTCTGGGTGGGGTCAATCAGTTGCTAGAATGCAAAAATCTGAAAAGTATCTCAAAAGACCAATTTTAGGTTCTACATTAGTGATGTTAGCTACAGGAGCAATTGAGGAAGTCACAAATCTTGTGAACTCTGACCACATGACTCCTGATCAGTAAGGATTTTATAAAATATGCCTGTAGTTTAGCAAAATTCAGGCCCCTCCCATAATCTTAATCTTGTGGTCTCTCAGTCTTACAAAGGTGGTTTCAGTCCCTTAACAAAGAGGAGATTACTTTTGGAAAAGGACTATTATCATCTTGCTTTAAACTACAGGCTGAGAGTGGTGGCTCATGCCTGTAATCCCAGCACTTTGGGAGGCCAAGATGGGAGTATGGCTTGAGACCAGGAGCTCGAGACCTGCCTGGGCAACATAGCAAGACCTCATCCCTATTTAATTGAAAAAAAAAAAAAAAGTTAAACTATGACTAAATTCCTCCCACGGTTAGCTTGTTCTATGCCCAGCAATGAGGAAAGACAGCCAGGCTGTGAGGCCAGAAGCAAGATGGAGTCAGCCATGCTAGACGCGTCTCACTGTCATAATCTCTGCAAAGGTGGTTTCAGATTCAGGGCCTTGCTCTATAAAGTATCCTTTAAAAACTGATGTCATCAGTTTCAGAGGAAATCGTGGGATTTCTAAACAACATGTGACTTTTTGCCTAGGAACTAAAAGCTTTCAACTCCTTGCATCTCACTATCTGCAAGACGGAAGGAACCAATCTACGATTTCTAGCAGATTCTTGGAATTTGTAATTCAACTAATGCCTACTAAATATCTGCCATGTGCAGTACAGGGTGGTGAAAATGTAATTTTGTATCATTTAGGCAAAATTCTCATGGTTTCTACAACCTTGCTTTGAGCAATAACATACTAGAACAAAGGTTAACACAAATAATATTATTTCTTTTGCCATGTCAACCTAACAGCAAAAGAAGAAAACATTTCTCCAAAATGACTTATCCGAAAGACGCTAAGCCCTACTGCAGATTCTCAAGGAATAGGTCATTGTGGTTCAGAAGTTAATGGAAAAACATTCCAAATTCCTTCTGTTCTTTCCTTCAATAGTGACTTCACTTAACCTTGATAGTGACAAAGAGATTTCTTCAAGGAAAAACAACTCTGAAAGGAAAAAGGAATTTGAAGAGTAATTCAGTCTTAACCATCCTTTCAACTGGAAATTTGAGCTTATAAACAGTGCCAGAAAAATGTGTTAGAGGCATAGCTGGAAAAAAAAATGTAACTTTTTCTTAAACTCCTGCAAATGACAGAATTATTCATAGGAATCAAAAAGGGAACAATCTCTGAGGGAGATACACTGCTATGTTACTAGTGGGTCTTCAGAAATACCCTAACTTTCCACTCATCCCTGTTCTAAGAAATCATCTACCTCCACTGGAAAATTCCAGGCATAGGCAAAATAGTCTATTTAGCTTGCATTATAATGTAAAACATCATTTACTAGAGTAGTTACATCGCTTATCCAGATATCCTTTTTTTACCTAACACATTATTACCAAAAATATTCTAAAGTCTTAGATGCATTTGCCCTTTTTCTTCATTTTAATGTCAGATTCTAAATGAAATTTGTAACAGCATACATACAAATGAATGGTTTAGAAGTTAAGTTATTCTTCATAATTTTTCCTTTTCCATTTGTCTGAAATACAAGTTGTTATTTTCGTTGTTGTTTTACTTCTCAGGAAATGGTGTCACCTTGTATGTGTTGATCAAAACATAAATCTAGTTGACATTCTTGATTTCTCTTTCTCACCTTCACTTGAACCTCCCGGGTTGAAGCGATTCTCCTGCCTCAGCCTCCTGAGTAGCTGGGATTACAGGCGCCCACCATCACGCACGGCTAATTTTTTTTGTATTTTTAGTAGAGATGGGGTTTCACCATGTTGGCCAGGCTGGTCTCAAACTCCCGACCTTGCAATCCACTCGCCTCGGCCTCCCAAAGTGCTGGGACTACAGGCATGAGCCACCGTGCCTGGCCATATTTGCACTTTAAAAGAACATTGTACAATATACAGATAAGTGGTAAAATGTATGCTAATAATTTAAAATTTTTACTTAGAATGATGTTTGATAACCAATTAAAAACACAAGAGAAAGAATGAGGGAGAAAGGATAAAACTTTTTATTTTAGAAAATGACTTATTTGGCTTGATGCGGTAGCCTACACCTATAATCCCAGAGCTTTGGGAGGCAGAGGCAGAAGGATTGCTTGAGGCCAGCAGTTTGAGACCAGTCTGAGCAACATAGCAAGACCCTGTCTCTACAAAAAAAAAAAAAAAAAAATCAGCCCCTCGACATGCTGTTGCATGCCCATAGTTCTAGCTACTGGGGAAGCTGAAGTGGGAGCATCCCTTGAGAGTAGGAGTTTGACGCAGCAATGAGCTATGATTGCGCTACTGCACTCCAGCCTGGGCAACACAGCAAGACCTTGTCTGTAAAAAAAAAAATTTTTTTTTAAAGAAAGAAAATGACTTCTCAAACCTCTAACTTGCTTCTAGCTATAGTCTGCAATCTGTCCCAAGGGGGTTTCTTTAAAGGGACCAGAGCTTCTAACCACCACCAAAATTATCAAAGTACATTTGGAATGTACTGTGTTGAGTATTTTCTCCAGTCTGGTATCACTTTTCTTTAATATTAAGATTGACTTGTTAACCAAACCTTCTCAAGGTGGAACAGCAGCACAAAGTTTGAAAGGAGATGTGTTCTGCTTGCTCCAGGCTGAGATCAAGGTTTATCCAGACCAGAACAACTTGGTAACCATAGGTTAGATACGCAAATTTAAAGTTTAACTTTATGCAAACACTGCAACACAATCCCGGGACAAGGTCCATAAAGAACGGTCCTGACACCTTTGCCTTTTTGTGTCTTGATGACTCTGGATCATTGAGACCTTCAGGTTTTGGCCTCCATGAAGAGATATCAGAAAAATGAAAAATGCTTTCTTTTCCTCTTGGCCCCGTGGCACAAAGTTAGCCGGCCAGTGAAAACCATTAACAGAGCTTTCCAAGCACAAAGCCCTGAGGAGGGAAACAGAATGGAGTGGGAAGGCATTTCTCCTGGGGTTGCATGATGGCTAGTAGAAATCCTGGGATGTGAAGTCACAAGCTCACTTCATATCAGCTGTATGACCTTAAGCAAATTATTCCCCTGTCTAGGCTTCGGTTTTTTCATTTATAAAGTGGGATCAACGATATTTGCCCTGCCTGTCTAGTAAAATTGTTGTAAAAATTAAGATAAGATCTTTTATGAGAAAGTGCTTTTTAACAGTAAAAGCATGCAGAAAGGAATAAGATCTAAAATGATGCATTCTGGAAAGCATTTTCAAATTAATGTATTCAGTTATTTAACAGATATTTATTAAGCACCTACAACAGGCCAGGTTCTATTCTAGGTGTTGGAGGTAAATCTGAGAACAAAAATAAATAAATATCTCTCTTCGTATAGAGTTTGTAGTTAGCCAAGGAAAAAAATTATGAGATAAAAGTAAGAGTGAGGTTGCAATTTCAAATAGGATGGTGTGGCAGATTGTTACAATAGTGATAGTGGTCCCTCATAAATCATGCCTTCTTATGTCCGCACACCCTCAAAATGGACTCTGTTGTTCCTAACTTGCCAGTCAGGAGCCTAGGCCCTGAGAGATCTTGAAGCTTCCACTTCTTTTTTTTTTTTTAAGGTACAGGGTCAGCTGGGCACAGTGGCTTATGCCTGTAACACCAGCACTTTGGGAGGCCAAGGACGGTGGATCACTTGAGGTCAGGAGTTCAGACCAGCCTGGCCAATATGGTGAAACCCCGTCTCTACTAAAAAATACAAAAATTAGTCAGGTGTGGTGGTGCATGCCTGTAGTCCCAGCTACTAGGAAGCCTGAGGCAGGAGAATCGCTTGAACTCAGGAGGCAGAGGTTGCAGTGAGCCGAGATCACACCACTGCACTGCAGCCTGGGTCAAAGAGCGAGACTCCATCTCCAAAAAAAAAAAAAAAAAAAAAATAGATATAGGGTCCCTCTCTGTTGCCCAGGCTGGAGTGCAATTGTATGATAAAAGATCACTGCAGCCTCAAACTCCTGGGCTCAAGAGAGCCTCCTGCCTCAGCCTCTCAAGTGGCTAGGACTACAGGCATGCACCACCACGACTGGCCAATTTTTATTTTTTGTAGAGACTGGGTCTGGCTATGTTGACCAGTCTGGTCATAAACTGAAGCTTCCACTTTTGAAAATTGTTGCTCTTGTTTAAGGAATCCCAGACTAGACTATAGAAGAATAGGATACCCATGAAAAGAAAGGCCCTGCCAACATCAGCACCAAGGCTCCAGCCATGCAAGTGAGGTAATCTTACACCCTCGGGTCCCAATCCAGCTGTCAGATGACTGCAACCTCCCTCGATCACCCCAGGAACCCAGCTGGCCCACAGAATTGTTAGAAATAATAAATCAGTGTTTTTAAGAGAAGGCCAGAGAAAGCCTCTTTGGGAAGGTGATACTTAGGCAACAACTTGAAGAAGGAAGCTGTTGTGGATTGAATGTGTTCTCCCCAAATTTTTATTTTGAAGCCCTAATACCCTGTGTGGCTCTATTTGGAGGTGGGGCCTATAAGGAAATAATAAAGATTAAATGAGGTCATAAGGATGGGGTCTTACCTGATAGGGTTAGTGTTGTTATGAGAAGAGACACCACAGAGCTCTCCCAAGTCCCCAGTCTTCCCAATGCACTCATGGAAAAAGGCCATGTTGGGGACATAGCAAGTAGGCAGCTGATTGCAAGCCAGGAAGGGAGACTTCACCAGAAACCAAATCGATCAGAACCTTAATCTTGGACTTCCAGCCTCTAAAACTGTGATAAAATAAATTACTGTTGTTTAAGCCATCCAGTCTATGGTATTTTGTAATGGCAGCCAGGGGCTACTAATACAGAAGCTATGCCGAGGTTTACCTGAAGTTGGAAAGGCCAGCTGGAAGGCTGTGATACTGGAGCACAGTAAATAACGACAGAATTGGAGGACATGCGGTCAGAGAAGTGAAGTGGGGTGCAAATCCACAGGCCATTGAAAAATTCTGCCTTTTACTCTTTGAGTTAAAAGAAAAGTCAATGCGGAGTTTTGAGGGGCGGAGGGACATATTTTCAAAGGATATGCATTTCTGCAATATTTTATTTTTGTGTAACAATGAACATGTGTTACTTTTGTAATTGGGAGAAAATAAATCAGAACACTTAGAAGGCTACATAAGAATGAGCAAACAAGTATAAGCTGGGGCCTTTAATGTTAACTTGTGGGATACAAAGGAAAGGGAGAAGAGAGAGAAAAAAATAAAAAG
Organism: Mandrillus leucophaeus; assembly: GCF_000951045.1. Taxonomy (NCBI): domain Eukaryota; kingdom Metazoa; phylum Chordata; class Mammalia; order Primates; family Cercopithecidae; genus Mandrillus; species Mandrillus leucophaeus. The sequence goes on from NW_012105276.1 coordinate 1,856,580, forward strand.
GGTGGGAAGAAGAGATTGTAGCTGACTAGAAGTACAAGTCCCCGAAGGCCATCCTTGAATTACTTGGGAACCTAGATACTTGTTGTATTCTTTGCAATGCACTCCCACTTTTTATTTATTTATTTATTTATTTATTTATTTATTTATTTATTTATTTATTTGAGACAGGGTCTCATTCTGTCACCCAGGCTAGAGAGCAGTGGCGCAATCTCAGCTCACTGCAGCCTCCTCTCCTGGGCTCAAGCAATTCTGCCTTGGCCTCCCAAGTAGCTGTGATTGCAGGTGCGTGCCACCACGCCCAGATAACTTTTACATTTTTAGTAGAGATGGGGTTTCACCATATTAGCCAGGCTTACTCCCACTCTTAATTACACCTCTGCAGAATGGCACGTGAGGGGAAGGGAGTAAGGGGTAGGGGCAAGAACGGAAAACAAAGCATGGATTGAATCATTTTTTGCTAGGGATCAAATACATCTGATTTACCCCAGAACCTAGTATGTTGCCTGGCTTATATGAGAGATTAACATTTCTCTCGAAATATTAATCGAGAAGAGCTCGATTAATATTTCTTGAAGAAATGACTGGCTTGACCATTCTCCTTATTCTGCTTTCCCAGTCTCCCCATTTCCATCTCACCCCCCACCCCCGCCTTTTTTTGTTGTTGACACAACTGAATTCTAAAGGGCTTTTTTTTTTAAAAAAAAATTTTAAAACAAAGAGTTAGTGGAGTGGAGGGTTGATATTTAATATAATAAAACAGCAAAAGTCTGCTCTATTTAAGTCCTGCATGCCTCATGGTCTGTTTCTAGGTTTAAAAATGCAACAGATTGAACTGAATCTTCAAGTAAAGTTGAGATCTCACAGTTTCTCAGATAACCCTTTATATCTCATCATCATTTATATCTAACTGTGGATTGGAACTGGCAGTGTTAAAATTGCAATGGGAGGGTTATTTGAGTTGTGTTATCCTGTAAAAGCTAACTTTACATGTGTTTACTCATTTAATCTACACAGCTATGCTACAAGGAAAATACCATGATTAACCCCATTTCACAGATGAGGAAGCAGAAGCTAAGGTAACATGCCTTTGAGGAGGCAGTTCCAGCAGTCACTATATTCTGCAGCTTCTCAGTTCCAATGACAAAGAGCAGGTGATTAAACACTTTTTTTCATCCTTCCTTAGTAGGCAAAGAGATGAAGGAATGACTAAAGATGCTCAATACAAGCCTGGGTGGATTGTTTCTTTTTGTTTTTTTGTCTGTTTTTTTTTTTTTTTTTTTTTTTTTTTTTTTTTTTTTTGAGACGTCGCTCAGGCTGGAGTGCAGTGGCCGGATCTCAGCTCACTGCAAGCTCCGCCTCCCGGGTTTACGCCATTCTCCTGCCTCAGCCTCCCGAGTAGCTGGGACTACAGGCACCCACCACCTCGCCCGGCTAGGTGTTTTTTTTTTTGTTTTTTTGTTTTTTTGTATTTTTTAGTAGAGACGGGGTTTCACCGTGTTAGCCAGGAGGGTCTCAATCTCCTGACCTCGTGATCCGCCCTTCTCGGCCTCCCAAAGTGCTGGGATTACAGGCTTGAGCCACCGCACCTGGCCTTTATATGTGTGTTTAAGTTTACTTACCCCTTTATCTCTCTGACCCCAAGTCCTTTAATTCTGTCCTCATTTACTGTGCTCCAGTATCACAGCATTCCAGCTTGCCTTTGCAACTTCAGATAAGCTTCAGTATGTCTTCTGTATTAGTAGACCCAGGCTGCCATCACAAAATGCCATAGACTTACTTACAGTGTCTCTCTTTGTTACCCAGACCAGAATGCAGTGGTGCGATCTTGGCTCATTGCAGCCTCAACCTCCTGGGCTCAAGTAACTCTCCAACCTCAGCCTCCTGAGTAGCTGGGACAACAGGCGCACACCACTGCACTCAGCTAGTGTTTCTTAAATTATTTTTTTGTCGAGATGGGGTCTCACCATGTTGCCCAGATTGGTCTCAAACTCCTGGGCTCAAATGACTCATCCGCCTCGGCCTCCCAAAGCATTAGGATTACAGGCGTGAGTCACTACACCTGGCTGGATAGTACTTTTAAAATGAGCATTCTGTCTAAAGTGCTCATTCTAAAAGTGCTGCAAGTATGCTTTGCTGTAACCAATGGTTTCATTTCCTAAACATTGTCTATAACCATTTTTTTTCCTGAGTTCTAGAGGAGCTAACCCTGATGAATAGAAGAAAACATTATTTTTGTTTTGCAAATCACACCCTTAGTCATCTGTTCTGTAAACATGGGCTTTTATGGATTGTATATTTTAAAACTATGAACATAAATATATTTCAAATGAATTCTTTGAAGAAAGCAAATGACCAACTATTAATATCTGTGGTCATAGAGATGAATTTTCATCTTTTTTAATAGACTAAAAAGGTAGACCAGTTTTAGTCCCAATGACCAGTCTAAGTTTCAGGTTAACCAAAAAAGAGATAAAAAATACCAGTCAGCCCAGAAGCAAATTCCTTATCCCCTGCCCAGTGAAAACAGTCAACATCCCTTATTGAGGACTGCTGTGGTTTGAATGTGTTCCCCAAAGTTTATGTATCAGAAACTTAATCCCCAATGCAATATTGTTGAGAAGTGGAAACTTTAAGATGTGATTGGCTCATGGGAGCTCTGCCCTCATGAGCAGATGAATGCTGCTGTTGCAGGAGTGGGTTCCTGATAAAAGGATGAGGTTAGCCCTCTTTCTCTTGCCCTGGCTCTCCTGCTCTCTTGCGCTTCTATCTCCTGCCATGGGATGATGCAGCACGAAGGTCCTCACTGCAGGCACTTTGATATTGGACTTCCCAGCCTCCAGAACTGTGAAAAATAAATTTCTTCATAAATTACCCAGTCTTTGGTGTTCTGTTATAGCAACACCAAGAAGGCTAAGACAAAGACTCAATAAATAACCCCAAGTCAGAGTTCGTTGCAGCTATTCTTTGAAAATCTGTTTTCAGGTCTTTTGCCAGTAGGTCATTGGGTCTGACCCAAGTTTAGAGAACTTACTTACAAAGAATCATAACCAATCCAAGAGGGTTCTTGGTATTACAATGTCTGAATACCCTGATTTGTTAAGCAAAATACACAAAGTAATACATGTATGAAAAGATGTCTGTGAGACATTAAATCACCAGTGACTTGTCTTTGCTGCCTTTTGAGAGAAAAGCAAAATTAGTTCTTACTTGGGCAGTGTCCATTTCCTTATCTCTTATATAATCTTCCATTTGAATAGCTTTATTTTCCAGGCTTAAATGATGGATACATCTCTCAAATATTACAGAAATATTATTAATAAAAACCACTTAAATGTATTAAGCATTCAACATGCCAGGCATTGTCCTAAGCAATTCATGTGTTAACTCACTTAATATACACAGCTATGCTACAAGGTAAATATTATCATTAACCCCTTTTCACAGATGAGAAAGCAAAAACACACCCCTGTTAAGTAACTTGCCTTTAAGGAGGCAGTTCCAGTAGCTTAAACTCTAACCACCATATTCTGCAGCTTCCCAGTCTAACGACAAAGAGTAGGTGGTCACGCTGCTGGCAGGAGGCTTTTTATACAGAAAGAGTTAAGTCTTAGGCTAAGAAAATTAACTTAGTTTCATACAATGAGGAGGATTTTAGCAACTAAAAACTCAGTATGAGCAGAACCAACTTAGAACCTCTTGTAATCTTCTCAAAAGCAACTGCAATAGGTCTCAATTCATTGCAATTGAGCACACGTGTTATTTGCTATGGCTTTAACTCTGGCTGGCAGAAGAACTGAGGCCATACTTAAAATGTGTCATTGGGCTAATTTTATTCTGTAAATAATGGAATAACTGTTTACAATATTTTAAAACATCTTTCCTGGCCTCCTCTGAGCTCTTTATTGCTCCGTCGGCAGACTTTTCTTGGTCACTACTGACTGTAATTTTAGTCCTGGTGAATGGTAAGATTCTCCTGCTTATATTGATTGTATATAAACTGTGTTATCCTGTAAAAGCTCTGCTCACCTTTACAAGGGGTCAAAGATATAAAACACACACAAATGCTTTTCATCTAACAATTCATGTTTTGTTTAAAATTCATTCTGCCAAACTGAGCTCTTTTGGGGTGAGGAATTAGAATAGATTACAATGGATAAGGGAAGAAGGTAGGCCAAAAAAAAAAAAAAAAAATTGAAACCTCCTGGACGTTTTGAAATGCAAATCTGGAAAGGGTACATATGTACCAGCAGGGGTGGGAATATTAGTTTCCTCAACTTTCTTCATTCTTCCTCTATTCTAAGCAGTTTCTTCCATGTGAAGCTGGGTCCTTCCTCCCCGCGGACCACAAATATTTGATTTCTTGTCCCAGCCCAGATGGTGGAGTACAGTGACCATCAACAGAAAAAGGAAAAGATCCAGTAAAAATAAAGGTCAGGGCGATGCAGGCGCCTGCTGCTGCATGGGTTGGTAACAGCCGAAGAATCCGCGTTTGAAATGCCATGCTGGAAAGAAAAGTCACATCTGCCCAGAGGGCCTAGCAAATGTTACAGTGTTTTCCTGCACCCACCTTTCTGGATCTGTTGAATGTCACTCTCTACCACACTGACTCTGCATCAAACAGCTGAGACAGAGCTTTCTCATTTCTGAGTAAATGACCATGAGTAAAGACGGTCATGCTTTTAACATTTAGTGAGGGAAAATAATTACATTACCTTGGGTGGATTGCCCTTTCATGACTGTCAACAGCCTAACAGAGGAAACAAGTTGTAATGCTAAGGACAGATGCTGAGACACATCAAAACTTCTCTCTAAGGCTAAAGAATGAAGAAAAATCCTAGCTTGGGGCATATTTATGTAACCGGATGTCAACACAGATTTCAAAACATCTTTCTGAATTGCTGACAGAGCAGCAGTCATCTGCTGGGTATTTGAGTGGAAGAGCATAAGCAACACCTCTCTCGTTGTAGGGGTGCCTGCATCAGAGACTAGTAACTGCTATTTACAATATGAAAACAGAGACACGTCAAATTCTCTAGGTTTGTTCATCTCTTAGATGAGGATAATGCCTTTCTGTTAGTGATCTTGTGAGGATTCAATGAGATAAGATATGCACGTTGCCTGATTTAGCAGTGCCCCTGTCTCCTGCCGGCTGGGTGACCTTGGACAGATTGTGTAACTTCACAGTTTCTTTATCTATAAAATGGAAGTACCTCACACTTCCCTGTTTGTCTGTGATACAGGTCAAATGCCCATCTGGCATAGAGTCGGAGCCATTACTGTTGTTACTTATAGTGTCCAATTCACTTTTTTTTTTTTTTTGAGATGTAGTCTTGCTCAGTCGCCCAGGCTGGAATGCAGTGGTGCGATCTTGGCTGACTGGAACCTCTGCCACTTGGGTTCAGGCAATTCTCCTGCCTCAGGCTCCTGAGTAGCTGGGACTACAGGCATGCACCACCACGCCTGGCTAATTTTTGGACTTTTAGTAGAGATGGGGTTTTGCCATGGTGGCCAGGCTGGTCTCAAACTCCTGACCCCAGGTGATCTGCCTGTCTTGGCCTCCCAAAATGCTGGTATTACAGGTCTGAGTTACTGCACCCAGTCCAATTCACTTCTAATACCATCTTCTATCTTCAGAAATGGAAACTTGAAAACATAAAATCAATCCCCTAAAGAACAGCAGTTACTTAGGATTGCTACGTGAAAGGTGTTGACTTGAATTCATGTGTCAGCTACTTCTAAGGCAGAGATGAAAATGTTCTCTTAACTGAATTTCCTACCATGATGATAAATTAATAGGAAACTCTGATTATGCGCATTTATCTCCAGGGAGCGCTAGGCACCATGCTGACATAAGCTTCACAACATTCTGGGAAGTGGAGATGATGAGTGATTTAAACACCATCTTCAGGAAGATGAAGGGTTATCATCAGGAGAGTAACCAGATGTTTCCATCATAACCAACGCCGAATAGGTAACAGGCCTAAGCTGCAGGGAATAGTTGGGTTAAACCCTTGGAGATACATCTTGAAGTTTTCATTCAGGCAGAACTTCATTTCATTTTTTTTATTTTTATGTATGTATTTATTTTTGAGTCAGAGTCTGGCTCTGTCACCCAGGCTGGAGTGCAATGGCACAGTCTTGGCTCACTATAACCTCTGCCTCCTGGGTTCAAGTGATTCTCCTGCCTCAGCCTCCCGAGTAGCTGGGATTATAGGCACACACCACCACGCCTGGCTAATTTTTGTATTTTTAGTAGAGATGAGGTTTCACCACGTTGGCCAGGCTGGTCTCGAACTCCTGACCTCAAGTGATCCACCCCGCCTCGGCCTCCCAAAGTGGAGAAACTCATTTTAAAGTACTGAAATATGTGGCTATTACTTATAGTTTTTCAATGGCAAATTGAAAAAATATATTTCTTAATCTGTGCAGCTTGGTGTAATACCTGTGTGATTCCTTTGAGTACGTCTTTCCCCTAAAACTACTCTAGCTAATTTTCATGCTGGGCTATTTGGCAGTTTTCCAGAAGCATTCTGAAAAGGCTCAAAATGGGCAGGCTATTCCATGGTTGACTGAACTTTAAGCAACTAAGCCAGACTCAGCCTGAAGGTTAACAGAATGGGGCAGTTTAGCTACCTGGGCACGTGAAGGGTATCAATGAGTGAAGGGCTTACTTAGTACAAGTGCATATGCCATTGGGGCAGTCATAGACCTTCAAAACCTCACACTACTGGGAGGATGACCTATATTGCCACCACCTCTTCAAGCAGCCCACAGTGACTGTCACTTTTTTTTCTGCTCTGTAGTTGCTATGGTGACATGAAAAGCATGACTGCCAGCAGGAGCAAATGGGGATATGGAAGTTGGTCTAAGCCACAAGCACCAACAAAATCCCCAATTCCTCCCTCTCCCACTAGAGCCCAGCAGAAGGCTGATGGGAGAGGCATAACCCAGTGGGGGAAGAAACACTTTCTGATGACTGATTTGTTCTTCGTAGGTGTGTTATTTAGGACAATGCTTCTCAGACTTTATTTGCCTATACATCAGCTGGACACCATCCTGTTAAAACACAGATTTGGTTCAACCAGTGTCTGGGGAGGAAACTGAGATTCTGCATTTCTAACAAGCCCCCAGTGCTGCTACGGCTATCCGGCCACGGGTTTGAGTAGCAAGGTTTTTAGGATTTGTTGCATGTATCAGAGTCCCCGAATTGTGGCTTAAACAGGACACAGATTTATTTCTCCTTTATATGACCCTGTTTCTTGAAGTTGCCATGGGCCGACTTTTATTGTGCTGCTGTGCCACATCTGATTTGTTGCCCTCATCTGCACAGTCTAAATTGGGCTTATTTCTATATGTGCAATTTAAGCAGCAGCAACGGGGAAGGATATGACCTTCCTCTAAGGTCCTAATCCAGAAATCCCACATTCCATTTCCATTCCCACTCCTTTGGCTAGAATTTAACTAAATCCTACCCCATGGCACATCTAGCCCCAAGGAAGCCTGGAAAATAGTTTTCATTTTGTTTTTTTGAGACAAGGTCTTGCTCTGTCACCCAGGCTGCAGTGCAGTGGCCCGATCTCCGCTCACTGAAACTTCTACCTCCTGGGCTCAAGTGATCCTCCTGCCTCAGCCTCCTGAGTAGCTGGGACTACAGGCATGCACCACTGCGCCAGCTAATTTTTGTTATTTTTGGTAGAGACAGGGTTTTGCCATGTTGGCTAGGCTGGTCTCGGATTCCTGGCCTCAAGCGATCCACTCGCCTTGGCCCCGCGAAGTGCTGGGATTACAGGTGTGAGCTACCATGCCTGGCCTGTTTTGTTTTCTAAAAAGAATCAGGGTCTTGCTGTGTTGCCCAAGCTGGACTGGAACACCTGGACCCAAGTGATCTTCCTGCTTCAGTCTTCACAGTTCCCGGGACTACAGGCAAGGACCACTGCCTGGCTTTTAAAAATACACATTTTATTGTGTTCCAGGTGTCCACTGAAAATTCCATTACCAAGGAAGGAGAGAATGCATATTAGGGAAGGCCAACAGTCTCTGGGGATAAAAGTAGTAACAGTATTATTGAGTACTTACTATCTGCCAGGCACAGTGCCTCAAATGAATCACCTCATTCAATTGTCACACACAATAAAACCCATTTGGCAGGTACTATGACTATTCCCATTTACAGTAAAAAAACTGAGGCTTAGGTAAGTAGCTTCTGCACAGTCACACAGCTGGGGCCAAGGCAGGATTCAAACCCAGGCACTCTCACTCCAGAGCCTGGAATCTCAGGAGTGAAGGAAGGACAGCTGACAATGACAGCAGGTGGGGCTGGGGAACTTTCTACCATCAGGGGTCCCACAGCAGTGGGAGGGGGGTGGATGAGACTGTGGAATGAAACTTTTCAGGATTAACTCTCAGCAAATAATCCCATGAATTTCCACAAGAAAGGCGATGCTTACCTGGAACAGTTTATACGTTTTATGTCCAGAGACACAAGGATGAAGAATGGACATCTGCTATTGGCTTTGTGAGTGAAGGGACTTATTTCCATGATTTCAGCTGTGACTGTCACCCCAGGCTAGGCTAGGCCAGGCTTGAGAGGCAGATGGTTCCTGGCCTGCTGCTCTTCTGCCCCCTTGGCTTCAGCCTTCCCTGTGCCCCAGCGGATACCACCTTGAATACCCGGAGCCCTTGCTTTAAGAGAGCTGCAGCTGGCCAGGATCAGACGGGGCCACTTCTTCGTGTTGCAGTCACAAGTTAGAGGACTTTTGAAAACTGGTTTCCAGGGGCTTGCTCTTTTTTCCCCCCTTCTTTTTTTCATGAAAGGAGCTTTTTGTTAGTACAGCCTTTGTTTGGGGATTCAGTTGATAAAGGGACCATTTTATTGGAATGAATTACTGACGCAAGTGCTGCCAGAAATCTTAGCAAGAGGACAGTACTCTGGCTTTTATTCAACAAGGTGAATGGAAATAACTATTGGGCGTTGGCCTCAAGGGCACTTTGGAGTTTGCTGCCATCAGCAACTTAGAGAGTTTGGTTACTGGTTGAAGTAGAGACCAGGAGAGACAGAGAAAGTATTACAGATATTAAGAAAGAATATGACTTCTTTCTTTATATTAAAAAAACGTCAAACAGTCAGGACTTTGCCAGCCATGAATTATAGAATGAACTCTTCCTGCCTACTATTAAATTACTAAATCTGTACTACTAAGAATGAGGTCCCTGTGACAATTTCGGCTCATCTTTCTGAACCCTTAAAAAAGTCAATCCTCTTTGTCAAGCCAACTGACTGCTAGTGAGAAAAAATTAAACAGCCACAAGTAAACCAAGTTCTTTCAGACTTTGTGAGACTCACCCAGATATGGCATATTTAAAAACAGACTTTAAATACTCTTTTTCAGATTGCTTAAGGGACTTCATGGAAAGATATGAAAATATTAAGCCAAATCTTATACGTACTAACTTGTTTTTCTCCCATGTCTGGTCCAAGCGACGCCAACATAAATTCAAGAGGACACATAGGTTGACAGTCTATTTGGGCCCACAACTCTTTTTCTGTTGTTGAGGCATCAAAACTCAGTATATTTAAAGTCTGTTAAATGAGTCAGCATTTCTCAGGAAATCTCTTTTAGAGTATTCTTATTTGCAAACAGTGGCATGGAATGTGGCATTTAAATCAACTGACCCTAAACTTTTCAGAGTTCAAGGAAATCAGTAAGGGCTGATAGTCAACAGCAATTTGGGTAAGAGAAGAGGTACCCCTTGATACTGTTTGAAGGCATCTAACACCACCCAGTTCTAAGTGACTGAACCTCAAGTAGTGTTTAGGAAACAGGAGCCTATGGGCAGAGCTGCCAGTGGCCAAATTTAGGAATTATCTCATAGATTGTGGTTCCTACAGAATGGCTCTTCTCTGAAAAGCAAAGTGAACTGTGGCGTCCTGCCACCCTTGCCCTTCAAAAACAACATACACTTGTTTTAAGAAAGGCAGCTCATTGATATGCAGTTTGCTACCATATTTAAGGTATATATGTAAAGGCCTTACATATGTAGGGCCTTTTATATACCAGTTATACTTCAATAAGGTGTTTTGTTTTGTTTTAAGAAAGGGAAGACAAGTTTTCCAGTCCTAAAAGCAAAGATCCTAAGATCTGGACTCCTTATCTCACAACTAAGATGGAGTGGCATCCTTCTAAAAATACTGTGCTAATTTCAGGCGGTGGCATTACCAAGCAGGGAGAACAGCGCCCTACATGACTGGTGGAAGGGAAATGTTCAGGACCGTTTACAAGTACAAAACTTCCCTGAAGCGCTTCTTTAAGTTCACTCCACCCCCGCCATTATTCATTTACACAGATTTTGTACACTTTTTTTGGTTTGGTTGAGGCAAGGTCTTGCTCTATCACCAGGCTGGAGTACAATGGCACGATCATAACTCACTGCAGCCTCGAACTCCTGGGCCCAAGTGATCCTTCCACCTCAGCCTCCCAAGTAGCTGGGACTACAAGTGCATGCTACCATGCCCAGCTAATTTTTAAACTTTTTTGTAGAGATGGGGTATTGCTATGTTGCCCAGGCTGGTCTCAAACTCCCGGGCTCAAGCCATCCTCCTGCCTCAGCCTCTCACCTGACCTACACCTTCTATAATTGTAATTAAACACTTCTATTATTTACATAATTAATATTTATCTCTCTACTTTACTAGATAAACTTCCATGTGGCCAGAACTTATTCCAACACTGAATCCCTAGTTCCTTGTATTAGAATGGCACCAAGGTACATCATTAATACTAGTGAATACATTAATGAATGCTGAGACAACTGGAAGATGCATAGAAGAGAATTTGCTGTACTGAAAATATGCCATTGCTTTTTGTCTGATTATTCAAACTTAAGCTTAAAAAATGTTTAATAAGCTAGCCCCCTACCTCAAGCCTTTGAGGAGGAGAAGGAATGGCCAGGGTGCCAGAGCCAGCATCAATTCCTAACTCAGCTACAGGGGCTGCAGCCTTTTCTATTTGTGAGAATACTTCTCAGAGCATTCACAGGCTCTACTGCAGGCCAAGATTCACCTCCATTGGCCACAGACCAGCACTCCTAGAGTTCAGTTCTGGGGAGGAAAGCAAAGATATGAGTCCATCTTTGTCCATTCTCTGCAAAATCCTTCCAGTTGTGCTTAGAAGTAACAAAAGTCCAGTGTTTAAGTGAGTCCAGTTTTGTAGCGAGAGGACACTGCTTTGTCAGAGTGCCAAACTGTTCTATTCTCTTGAAAAGAGTCCTGTAGGAGGCCTATGAAACATCTGGCAGGGAATTTTTTTGATTTTTCTGAGATTGATTAGATACTGGTCAGTTAAAGAAGGAAATCATTATCTAAAAAGTGTATTCTCCTAGCATTTGTCTGGCTATGACTCCTCCTAGCTGCACGCAAACATAGAAAATACAGCTTGTCACTAAGATAGGGACAGTTAAGAGTTTCCCTACCCAATGAACTACATTTCCTATTATTTTCCCACCAACACCAGAAGAACACTGAAAAGGGCAAGAAATTAAATGACACTTGTGATTCTGTGTTATCTTCCAAATGGTGGTGATATTGGAGGTTTTGTTAATAAGTCATTAAAATTTTTATTTTGTTGTAATAAAATTTATTTTTAGAAAACATTTTCTATTTATTGGCAACCCTATGTTATTGGCAGAAAAATGTACCATATAATCAGAACTCCAAACTATGTCAAAAAAGCTATTAAGAAATGTGTTATTTCTTGCTACTTATTCTTAAAAAACAAAACCCCTAACAATCCACATACCTCTACTGCATTCCAAGTCTGTAAGAGTACAAAACCTATGACACGAGGTGCTCAGGAGCAGCAGTACCAATCAACTATTGTGAGGAGTGCTTACTTGAGGCACTTTAAATTAAAACAGGAAATCAATCAGTATTTTAGCAAATCTAAATTTACAAGTTTGGACTTGATGTATCTGTCTTTAGTGATCTGAGTTAAAGCAATATTGCACCAATTAAGCAAAGTAAATTAAGACCCCTCAAAAAAGGTGATATAGTAAGAAAATGTCAATTTAATCATTTACTTTAGCAGGCAAGCAATTTGTAAACATTCAGTAGCGGCAGCATCCAAGTTACAAACAATTTAAAAATAACCAAGATTAGTGATTATAATTTTTCCTTCCCTTTCCCCAAAAGAAAAAAAAAAAAAAAGATTTGGAAATGAATGACTTAAAACCCTACAAATGTTGAACATTCAGTTATGTCCTCTATCAGCCTTCTATGCATCCTCTCTGTGTTTTATTTTAAAAGATGTATCTACTCCTAAAATGCATTATCTTGTAATAACTTGTACGTGAGCACTTGCAATCTAGGAAGTTGTTCCTGCACATCGCTGTGCACGTATTCTCTTAGTTTAAATCCCATTTGCAAAGGGAATATTTATGTCTTGATTCAATGCCTCTTTGACTTCGAGTGGCAGGGTGTCAAAAAGGTGATCTTCCACAACAAGCCCGCTTTTCTTGAGCATCCGACACTGGCCCAGCTGGGCTGGCAGGCGGTCCAAGCAGTTCCCCTTCAGCTCCAGCTGAGTGAGCTGGGAGAGCTGACCAACTTTCTCTGGGAGTGAGGTGATGCAGTTTTGTCCCAGATTCAAAGTCCTCAACTTTATGCATTTAAACAATTGTTTTGGCAGACTGTCCACTTTGTTCCCAGTGATATGCAAATGCTGCAGGTTCTGAAGCAATCCTATTTCTATTGGAATCATTGAAATGTTGTTGTAGCTTACATCTAAGCATCTGAGTTTCTGTAAACTAAATACTGCCACTGGTAAGGATTCGAGCTTGTTGTTAGAGAAATAAAGTGACTCCAAGTTTTTGACATGGGTAATAGAGGGAGGAATAGTAACAATCTTGTTATGCCATAATTTTAAACAAGTCAGTCGTTTTAAATGCTGGAAACTGATGATTTCCTCAATTGTGCGAATGTTATTTGACTTTAAATCCAGTTCCTGCAAATTAGAGAGGCTGAAAATAGCATGTGGAATTCTCTCTAGTTCACAGTTCTGGAGTTCCAGCTCGGCGACATTCATCATTTTCTTAAGGCTGTTCAGTACCAAGAGTTTAGTGCCGTCATTATGAATGACTAACTTTGTAAGATGTGGAGCCACATCTGTAATGTTGGAGGGAACTTTGGTCAAATTGCTCTTCACGTGGAGAATCTTAAGGTGCCGCAACTCTCGGAGAGATTCAAGTCCTATCATCTTGTTGTTTTCAGAGTTCAAATTGCCTATTAAGTACAACTCTCGAAGGTTTTTGAGCAAATACACCCAGGCAGGAATTTCAGCCACATCGGTGAACTTCACGTGAAGGCATCTCAAGTGATCGCGAAGAAAGCTAAAAGCAGTCTGTTCAACTTTTGCAGGGCAGTGGCAGAGGTGGAGCTCTTGGAGGTTAGTCATTTGAGAAATCTTAGCAGGAATTTTAGCTTCTGGAATTAGTTCAAGCTTTAGCACATCCAGGTCTGTGAGGTCAAAGACAGCATCGGGCACCCCCGATAGCATGAACAGATGCAACTCCTGCTTGTCCTGGGCATTGCGTGAAACGTGCTGCCTGAGTTTTTCAAATGTCCACTCATGGTTCAAACTAATTTCCCTAAGTTTATTTTCACTAACTTCTGACAAGAACACACCAAAACGCTTGGAATATAGCTGGTCATACTGGTCCACCATGTGGAGAAGGAACGCAAAATCGTTTTTGACATCTGGAATGTCACTAAAACTGCTCTCTTCTCTGACTTTTTCGAAAGAATATTCCTTCAAAGGTATCCTGAATAACCAGAAGAGAGTGTAGAGGCAGATAAAGCCATAAACACAAATAATGGATATGTAACTGATGAGAAGCTTTTTCAACATGTAAGCCATATTGTGGGTGCACTCAAATACCTCATAACCAGTCAGATGCTCAACTTTGGGCTTGCAGACATGTTCAAAGCTGATTGCGTTGACAAAGTTCGCTGTATAGCAGAGAATAAAAATGAACTTGGCTGTTTTGATAACTGTTTGGACGACATAGAGTTTATAGATCAAGTCACTATCTTCCACATGGGCACGGAACTTCCTCACTTTCTCAAACAGGGCTTTGGCCTGCTCTCCATCCTTTTTATCTAGGATGGTCATGCTGGGAACTTCAATCACAGGTTTCTCAGCTGAAAATTTAAAGCCGGTTTTATTGATCATTGGTGTACTGGCACTGGGGCTCCCTTCATCACTGCTGGTAGACACATGCTTTGGTAGAGTCTGGGCACCTGTTATTCTCTGCTTGTTTTCCTCTGAGTCTTCGCATGCTGTCTCAGATAATGCTTTTGTAGTCCAAGGGGATTCAAAGCACTTTCCTAATATTGAAACAAAATGTTCTACTTTTGAGCATGTTTTGGGATATTTGAACCAAAAGTTGCTACTGACCATGAGAATAATAGTATGTATAAGAGCAAGGTATGGAAAGTACTTAGAATACCACGGAAGGGCCAGATGGTAACACATCTGATTAATAAATACATATTGCTGAAAATCCAAGTTTGTTTTTCGACCTGTTGGATCTTTCTTCTCTTTCTTTGCCTCCTGACTTGGAAGTGCAAAATCTGTGCGAGGATATGTGGCTCTGAGAGGTATGTCAGGTGTCACAGCAGATGTCCCAAAGGAAATGTCATTTGTTGTCCGCCCATCTTGGTCTTGGTTGGTGGCTGCTTCCATCTTCGGGATGTTGGTGGTGACCTCGGCATTTCCTGGTGATGTATGTGCCTTTGAATTTACAGGAGATGGCAATACTGGCAAACAGACCACCTGATCTTTGGTAAGTTGCATGGTTCCTGCAAAGATGGCTACCATTAACATAACAACAGCCAGGTAATCCATAAACACATCCCACCATGGTTTCAGGATTCGGTAAGTTGGCTGAATGTCATTAAGTGATGCAACTTCCGCAAGGGTAAACATTCCTAGAAAACAAGAAGACAAAATACATTATTCTAGAGATGCAAGTGAAAAGAGTAAATGAGAAAAACCCTATGCCTGTTCCAAACTACAGTTTTCTCATTCAGGTCCTACCTTTTTATCCAATATAAATGTAGTAGAAAATAAACTAAAAGGAGAATATATAGCTTTTCTCTCCTAGTGCAAGGAAGAGGGAAAGAATGAGTAAGAATTGCATTCTAGGTAAGAAATAATGACAGACTGCACCAAGTCCATAGTGGTTACTTAGTGGACCTTGAAGGAGGATCTGACAGCAGGATGGCATTTGTTGTGGACTCATTTAAGGTTAAGACTGAAATTTGGAGGTCGAGGAGTGGGATGACTCTT
Source organism: Mandrillus leucophaeus (assembly GCF_000951045.1). Classification (NCBI taxonomy): domain Eukaryota; kingdom Metazoa; phylum Chordata; class Mammalia; order Primates; family Cercopithecidae; genus Mandrillus; species Mandrillus leucophaeus. Next base: position 1,871,924 of record NW_012105276.1, read on the forward strand.
ACTTTGTACAAGCCAAAATTGAAGGGTCTGTGTATACCATTAAATACCGTTAAACTCTGGATAGTCTTACGTTCCAGACTTAGTTCTAACACTTACTAATGATGTGATTCCTTAAGCCTTGTATTTCCCATCTGTATAACAGGGATGAAAACTTCTAAGGGTTGTTGGAAAGGTTAAATTAAGTAATGATTGTGACACTCTTAGCACACCCTCTGGCCACAACTGTTTGTTAGATGTTTATGTTAGCTCCAATCACTCTGGTGGAAGTGCCCATAAACAGTTGAAATTAAGGGTCTAGCATTTAGGAGGAGTCTTACTATACACACTTGGATTTATCAATATATATAGCTGAAACTCTGGCCTTTGATGCAGTCCTATGGAAAGCATATGGATTGAGAAGACAGCTCAAGACTCAGGTGGCCATGAAATAATCAATGATGGTGATGTTGAATAAGTCAGCACCAGGAAGACACACGATCTCTACCAAAGCAGGTGACCCGAGCAGCCATGAATGAAGCCCCGGTGCCAGGAAACTTGAAAATGTGGTTATTATTCACTATCAGCTGGTAGCTTTATAGCACTGAAACTAGTTTATACAAATAATAAAGTACGAGGGCAATCATCCTAGAAGTAACCAAGAAAAACGTGTTTATAGTGGCAAGTATTGGGAATGGCTTCTCTAATTATGTACATGAACTGAATGTTTCAAGTTTCAACTTCTTGAAAAACCACATTACCATATGTTGTTTTCTTGGGAGGTTCTTGGGTTTCCATATTCATACTGCTTTGTCTTTTTTAAAGAAATAAATCATGTCATTTCTTTAAAAACTAGCAAAAGACAAAGCAATAAAAACCAAGGCAAGTACCCAAGATTTTTGGGAATGCATCTATTTTTTTAAAATTAAGGATGGAAGATGAATTTTTAATGTTTTATTTTTATTTACTTATGTCGCCCAGGCTAAAGTGCAGTGGTGCGATCTCAGCTCAATGCAACCTCTGCCTCCTTGGTTCAAGCGATTCTCCTGCCTTAGCCTCCCGAGTAGCTGGGACTACAGGCATCTACCACGCCTGGCTAATTTTTGTATTTTCAGTAGAGACAGGGTTTCACCATATTGGCCAGGCTGGTCTCGAACTCCTGATCTTGTGATCTGCCCATCTCAGCCTCCCAAAGTGCTGGGATTACAGGCGTGAGCCACCGTGCCCGGCCAGGAAGATGAATTATCTATTCATAGGTTGTCTGGAATGCTGTGTTGAGGAGGATTCCGAGGCTGATTCTGGTTTCAGTAGGAAACAGTGCTGTGACCAATTGTTCGTGTCTTCCTTGGATGACACAACGAAAAAGGCATTAGTACTTTGATTCTGCTCTGTTTTAAATTAAGTTTCTGAAAGCAGGGACCAGGTCTTATTTATTTATTTTTGTCTAAAAACCTTCCACATACCTAGTACTGCAAAGAGCAGGTACATAATATTTCTTAATAAAATACGATGACTACTACAGCAATGATCACATCTGTAGTTAGTTTTGTAAGTGAAATACCTCTTATGTAAGCAGGTAAACATAAGCCTAAGAACTCCAAACATAAAATTGTTAGAAATCACATTCCCAGACTTCAGGGCTTAAGTATGAAATGCCTGGTATCCAGTGTTTGAAAAAAAAAAAAAAAATTACCAAGGAAGTGAAAAAAAGAAAAATAACCATTTGTACCTTAGTTGGGGAAGTGGAAGATAACATGCCCACTCGAACCCCTTTTTTTTTTTTTTTTTTTTTGAGACGGAGTCTCGCTCTGTCACCCAGGCTGGAGTGCAGTGGCCGGATCTCAGCTCACTGCAAGCTCCGCCTCCCGGGTTCACGCCATTCTCCGGCCTCAGCCTCCCGAGTAGCTGGCACTACAGGCACCCGCCACCTCGCCCGGCTAGTTTTTTGTATTTCTTAATAAGACGGGGTTTCACCGTGTTAGCCAGGATGGTCTCGATCTCCTGACCTCGTGATCCGCCCGTCTCCGCCTCCCAAAGTGCTGGGATTACAGGCTTGAGCCACCGCGCCCGGCCTCGAACCCCTTTTATTCTGAGCTCCTGTATCTTGTGTGGGTTTTGCTTTCATGAATGGCTTGGGTAAGCAGGAAGAAAGGCTACTGGAATCATGGCAAGCTAAACTATATGAGAAACAGCTCAACCTCATGTCATTTTGAGCTCTTCTGTTCCTATCTAAAATGCACAAAACACAGCATCAAGCTGCAGGTTATACAGAACGACTCTTACTTCATGTACAGAGACTAGAGAGGACACCTTGCACAGGTTTATTTCTGGCAAAGAACATAACAGTCATACTTGGGGACCATGGCTTTAAAGGGCCATCTGCATGAGTAATAGGAACAATAGATTTTTTTTTTGCATGTAATATTTCCTTCAAATAGGATTTTTCTTTACTTTTTAAATAGAGTCATGAACTGCATAATGGTGTTTTGGTCAACAATGGACTGCATATATGATGGTGGTCCCATAAGATACAAGATGGTGGCTCATGCCTATAATCCCAGCACTTTGGGAGGCCGAGGTGGGTGGATCATTTGAGGCAGGAGTTTGAGATCAGCCTGGCCAATATGTTGAAACCCCATCTCTACTAAAAATACAAAAATTTAGCAGGCATAGTGGTGCACACTTGTAATCCCAGTTACTTGGGAGGCTGAGGCAGAAGAATTGCTTGAACCCAGGAGGAGGAAGGAGGTTGCAGTGAGATAAGATCACGCCATTGCACTCCAGTCTGGGTGACAGAGCAAGATTCCATTTTATAATGAAGTACATAGAAACCTGATACACAGCACTAAACATTGGCATTATAGATCAAGTAGGGCAGCGGTCCTCAATCTTTTTGGCACCACAGACAAGTTTTGTAGAGGGCAATTTTTCCACAAACGGGCGTCGCGGGGAGAGATGGTTTTGGGATGAAATTGTTTCATCTTGGTTGGATCATCAGGCATTAGATTCTCATAAAGTGTGCACAACCTAGATCCCTCACATGCGGAGCTCACAATAGGGTTCATGCTACTATGAGAATCTAATGCTGCTGCTGATCTGACACAAAGTGGAGCTCAGGCAGTAATGCTCACTCTCCCGCCGCTCACCTACTGCTGTGCAGCCCAGTTCCTAACAGCCCTCGACAGGTACCAGTCTGCAGCCTGGGGACTGGAGACTCCTGAAGTAGGGGAAGGACTGATATTCAGTAATGATGTTGGGAATTTGGTTTTCCATATGAATACATACATACATGCATATACACACACACATCATCTAGCTTTGTGTAAGTACACTCTGGTATTCACGCAACAGTGAAATTGCCTAACACCACATTTTTTCAGAAGGTATCCCTATTAAGTGACATGTGACTGTAGCTGTATTTGGTCCTAGGGAGACCAGGATGTCTGGGTTGGCGGATTGAGAGAGAAGTGAATTTTGAAAGTCAGTGTACTGAGGACATTGGTTATTTGTCTTTTACACCATGATTATCACAACTGGTCTTTCTGCTGACAGTCTTTACCTCCTTTAATCCCTTTTCCATCTTGCCGTGGGTCCCTTGGTAAAAACTCTCCAGGCTCTCTCTGTTCTAGGCCAGTAACTTCTGCCAGTTTCTCTAACAAGCCATTCTCTCCCTTGTGTTCAGCCTCTCCAACACTTTGTTTCCTCTGCCTTGATTACTTCCTCCCTACTCCTCTTCACCAGGCTATCAGGTTTCTGCAGCCTTTTCCAGAAAGCTTTCCCTGATCCCCTAGTATGGGTGAGGTGCTTCTTCAATGTGTTCTCACAGAACTCTGCACCTTCACCCATCACAGCTCTTATCACACTGTATTTACTTGTCTGATCGCCCACTGGATTACCAATTCAATGAAGACACGCACTATGTCCAACTTCCTTCTTTGTCCTATGTATCCAATGCCTGACACATAGTAGGTGCTCAATCAATGAAATGATTTTGAGATCTTGATCATCATCTTCAGCATCCTAAAAATTCCTTGAGGACATTTATTAACATCTGCAGATGGTATTGGGCAGAGGAGCGTGTTATTAAACTGAATTGCTACCACAAAGCAACATTGATCTATGCAAGAATGAACACTCTAAGCCAGGTCTCAGCATAAAAATAAAGAGTTAAAGGACCATACAGCAGAGACATTGTTGGATCCTTGCAACCAGTGTTATTTTGCAGCTGTTGAAGTGTCAATGGTAGTTTTCAAGCACCTTGTACTCAGGACAGGCTTTGATCCCACGAAATAGAAGAGGCTGTCCACCTTCCCAGTGGGAAAAGAAAAGTTCAAAGGTAGTGGCAGTGGGCACAGCAACAGAGTACAGAGTACTGTAACTTCACACGCTGTCACCAGCTCTGGTCCCCAGACTCCCTGCAAGAAAGGTAACACTGAATAACAGACAGCGCATGACCACTCCAACCTCAGATGAGCTCCTCTCTTCCAGCACATTGTCTACTCTGCCACCCCCCACCAGAAGTTTTGTGCCCTGGCTATTTTCTCCAGCCCATTTCTCTTTTTTTTTTTTATTGAACTTTTCCTTAATAAGTGCTAGCTCAAGCACTACCTTTTCCTTCAAATTGCTATCATATTGTCTAATAATAATCTGTTTGTAGGCCGGGCATGGTGGCTCACGTCTGTAATCCCAGCACTTTGGGAGGCCGAGGTGAACAGATCACCTGAGGTCAGGAGTTTGAGACCAGCCTGGCCAACATGGCAAAACCCCGTCTCTACTAAAAATACAAAAATTAGTGGGGCTTGGTGCCAGGCGCCTATAATCCCAGCTACTCAGGAGGATGAGGCAGGAAGAACTGCTCGAACCCAGGTGGCAGAGGTTGCAGTGAGGCGAGATTGTGCCACAGCACTCCAGCCTGGGCAACAGAGCAAGACTCCGCCTCAAAAACAAAATCTGTTTCTAATCTCGATCTCTTCCACTAGATCTTGAGCTCCTTGTAGGCAGAGAATATGTCTTATTCACCTTTGTAATCCACCATGCCCTACTCTCACCCTTGAAGAACACAGGTGGCATTTAGTGATATGATAATGGTGACAGTAATAGTGGCTATCACTTGTCATTTTCCTTCCATGTGGCAAGCACTGTACTAGGAGCTTTACATCTGATACAACTTCCCAGTTTTATACAGAGCACGTTCCGGAAAATAAATGTACAAAAGTTTAAGCTTTTGGGGGCTAAGAGAGTGGCTCTATTTCCAAATGTTGTATGAAATTATAAAATCCACCAGAATTCCTAAAATTAAAATGACAGATAATACTAAGTGCCGGTGTGGATGCTGGAGCAACTGGAACGCAAATACTGCTGGTGAGTGTGTCAATGTTGGGAAACTCTGGGAAATGTTTTAGTATTATCTACTAAAATTGAGCATAAGCACACTCTATGATCCTGCAATTCCACTGCTAGGTATATACCTGTAAGAAACACGGGTATATATGCATCCAAAAACATGTATGAGAATGCTCATAGCAGCACCATTTGTATTAGCTCTAAATTGTAAGCTATCCAAATGCCTATCAACTGTAGAATAAAAAAAAAAAAAGATGTGGTATATTTACAAAATAGAATACTAGGCAACAACAAGAATGAATGATCTGGTTACACGGGTGTGTTCAATTTATAAAATGTGATCTGTACACTCAGGCTTCCACTTCAATAAAATGTTTTCGGTATGTACGCTTTCACTTCAATAAAACGTTTCAGAGGAAATGGTAAAAGAAGTTGCCGCAGAAACAGCTGTCCTAGGAATGCGCTGTGACATGACATTGAGGCTGTGCCTCCGCCCTGCCCCAAGGCACATCCCGGCTGGCTGGGATTACATGCCAGGGAAGCCTGTCTCTTCCTCTGGTGATCTCCCCTCACTATTTATTTCTCCAGCCTGAGAGTAGGTGCCTGCTTTCCCTGGAGTACAAAGGACTGATTCTGCCATAGAAAAGAAGGTGCAGAGGTAGGAACATACAATATCTGAAAGTTCTGGGTGGAAAAAGTTGAGCGTACACAGGTGGAACACAGTGGAACATTGCCTGAATCCTATTTAACCTTCACAACATTACTCTAAGCAGCCAAAGTGTTGTTATTTACCCTTGAGAGGGGAAGAAATAGACTCATAGAAGTTGTAGACATTAAATAATTGGTAGCAGAGTCTGGATTGAAAATCCCACCTAAGGCCAAAGCACATGTTCTTCCTACCAGATTACCTTTTCTTCTTTATTTCTCATGTTTGCAGTGCTTTCCGGTTTGCAAGCTACTTTCCTATACAAGATCTCTATTTATTTTCATAATGACCCAGTGGTCTAGGCATTACTACTGCCCAACAGTATGAGGAAACTTGAGGCTCAAAAAGCTTAAATGACCTCTCTGAGCTAATTAAATGAGAGAGCTAACAGAATCTTTCATCTCTAAATATTTTTCTCTACCACGGATCATCCAATGGCTGTGTTATTGGCTAAGGGTTGGCTATTGAAGGAGGAAACTCCTCACTGTTGTCCTTGGCTTAAAGGTGACAAAGCAATGAAATTATGTAATCACCACCATCCCTTCCAGACATTCACTAGGAATTCAAGAAAGCCACCAGCCCTGTGCCTAGCACCACGGAGGGGAATGCAGAGATGATCTAATATAGATCCTTGCCCTCAAGGAGATCCCAGTCTAATGCAGGATGATAAGAAATAAGAGTACAATTACAACATATTAGGTTGGTGTGAAAGTGATTGCGGTTTTTGCCACTACTTTTAATGGCAAAAGTTGCACCAACCTAATAGTGAGGGCATTGCTCTGACCTTAATACAAAGTAATATGAAGTTAATACAAAGTATAGTAGATGCACGGATGGGGCAAGCCCAAGTCTGCATGTAGTTACTGGGAGAACTTCACAGAGGTGTGGTTTTGAGCTGAGAGATGAAGGAAGGGTGAGACATGAGGTGGTGGGGAGAGGAGGGAAAACAATTTTGACTGAAGAAATAGCAAGGGCAAAGGCACAGCATGAGATAAATGATGTGCTAGAGAAACTACAAATAATTTTAATGCTATCCCAGTTATTGGTCTAGTATATGCCTGTACAGATATCACATCTCATGGGTAAGCCAAAGTATGGAAACCAAAGCATGGATGTTAACTACAGGCTTAAGAAAGTGCCCAGGCCATAAGGCAGAAAACCAGTACTTTCCAGCAATGTCAGCCACAGGACTTAGAATTAATGCATCTGTTATACCATTTTACCCACCAAACATGGGGATAATGACATATGCCTTTCCTACCAGGGGGGTATTTCAACCATCAACTGAATTAAAGATGAACAAGCAATTTGAAAACAAAAGTAGGTTTTCATATATACTGAGTGTGTATGTGTATAAAGTATATTGAACACATATTTATATAATATAGTATATTAACTACATTATGATCTTCAAGTGACTTATTTTAGGTTCAGGTTTGTAACATGGGTAAACTAGTTGCTGAGGCTTGGTGTATGAATGATCCCATCACCAAGGTCAGCAGTCCCCAACCTTTTTGGCACCAAGGACTGGTTTCATGGAAGACAATTTTTCCACGGATGGGGGAGGGGGGTGGTTTCGGGCTAACTCAAGTGCATCACATTTGTTATGCACTTTATTTCTATTATTACACTGTAATATATAATGAAATAATTATACAACTCACCATAATGTAGAATCAGTGCGATCCCTGAGCTTTTCCTGCAATTAGACAGTCCCATCTGACAGTGATGGGAGACAGTGACAGATCATCAGGCATTAGATTATCACAGGGATAGCAGAACCTAGAACCCTTGAATTCATAGTTCACAATAGAGTTCATGCTCCTATGAGAATCTAATGCTGCTGCTGATCTGACAAGAGGCAGAGCTCAGGCGGTAATGTGAGCAATAGGGAATGGCTGTAAATACAGATGAAGCTCTGCTCACTCTCCTGCTGCTCACCTCATGCTGTGCAGCCAGGTTCCTAACAGGCTATGGATCAGTAGCAGCCTGTGGCCCAGGGGTTGGGGACTCCTGATCAAGGTAATGAGCATAGCACCTAACAGGGAGCCTTCCAACCCAACCCCCCTCCTTTCCCTCCCCCATTAAGCAGGTCCCTGTGTCTATTGTTCCCTTCTTTGTATCCATGTGTATTCAGTGTTTAGCTCCCACTTTGCTCCCATGTGTATTTAGTGAGAACATGTGGTATTTGGTTTTATGTTCCTGCCTTACTTTGCCTAGGATAATGGCCTGCAGCTGCATCCATGTTGCTGCAAAAAACATGATTCATTCCTTTTTATGGCTGCATAGTATTCCATGGTGTATATGTACCATATAAAAATCCAGTCCACTGTCGACGGACATCTTGGTTGATTCCATGTCTTTGCTACTGTGAACAGTGCTACAATGAACATACAAGTACACGTCTTTTTTGTAGAATGATTTGTTTTCCTTTGGGTATATACACAATAGAGATTGCTGGGTTGAATTACAGTTCTGTTTTAACTCTTTTGAGAAATCTCTACACTGCTTTCCACAGTGGCTGAACTAATTTACATCCCTACAAGCAGTGCATAAGCGTTCTCTTTTCTCTGCAACCTTGCCAGCATCTGGCGTTTTTTGACTTTTTAATAATAGCCATTCTGGTGTGAGAGGGTATCTCACTGTCTTTTTGATTTGCATTTCTCTAACGATTAGTGATGATGAGCATTTTTTAATATATTTGTTGGCCGCATGTATGTTTTCTTTTGAGAAGTGTTTGTTCATGTCCTTTGCTCATTTTTTAATGGGATTGTTTTTTGCTTGTGGATTTAAGTTCCTTATAGATTCTGGATATTAGACCTTTGTCAGATGCATAGTTTGCAAATATTTTCTCCCATTCTGTACGCTGTCTGTTAACTGTTGATAGTTTAATTTGCTGTGAGGAAGCTCTTCAGTTTAACTAGGTTCCACTTGTCAATTTTTGTTTTTGTCGCAATTGCCTTTGGGGACTTAGTCATAAATTCTTTGCCAAGACCAACATCCAGAGTAGTATTTTTTAGGTTTTCTTCTACGGTTTTTATTGTTTTAGGTCTTACATTTAAGCCTTTAATCCATCTTGAGTTAGTTTTTGTATATGGTGAAAGCAAGGGGTCCAGTTTCAATCTTCTTCATATGGCTAGCCAGTTACCCCAGCACCATTTATTGAATAGGGAGTCCATTTCCCATTGTTTGTTACTGTCGACTTTGTCACAAATATCAGGTGGTTGTATGTATGTAATTTTGTGGACTCTCTGTCCTGTTCCAGTGGTATGTGTGTCTGCTTTTGTATCAGTACCATGCTGTTTTGGTTACTGTAGTCTTGTAGTATAGTTTGAAGTCACGTAATGTGATATCTCCAGCTTTGTTCTTTTTGTTTAGGACTGCTTTGGCGATTTGGCTTTTTTTGGGTTCCATGTTAATTTTAGAATAGTTTTTTCTAATTCTGTGAAAAATGACACTGGTAGTTTGATAGGAATAGCACCGGATCTAAATATTGCTTTGGGAAGTATGACCATCATAACAATATGATTCTTTCTAATGTGAAGTTAAGTCAATGAGAGAAGAGATCAGCACCTGGTTTCTCTGCATCCTATCCATATCTTGAGGTTTGATCTCCTTAGTGAATCAGAACTCAGAATGGCTATAAATGGTTATCAAGGGATTTTTGTTTTTTAACTTGAGAATGGCATATTTATTAAGTATTAATTGCATATATTCTTTGATTTCTCTTTTATAGTATGACTATTGCAAAAGACTTAAATAATTACATTATGCGGAAGCGGATTTCACATTCCAAAGCTTCTCTTGGTCAATGGCACACATGAAAATCAGTTTAACATTCCTGCAAGCAAACATTTCTCGTGGAAGTCAAGGAAGCTTTTTGTACTAGAACTGAAAAGGCAAAGTTATTGGACTTTGGTTGAAAAAAACTAAATCTGAAAATAACAGGGTTGACTCAATTGTTTTAGAATTATGATCCTGTTTTCTTATTCAAATGTATGGTTAGTAGTAACAAAAAAAATCAATAACAGTTTAAAAATCAGAAGACATAGTCATTGGGCAATCCTGTGGTTACACTAAAAAACACTGAATTATAAACTTCAAATGGGTAAATTGTATGGTATGTAAATTTTATCTCCATAAAGCTGTTAAATAAATAAACCAGATCTCAACCTTTGTTTATTTTTACTGCCTAAACTGCCTTTCAACAGAAATAGGATAGTGAAGGTAGATACGGTTGTGGCCTATTGTAGCTATTCATGCTAGACTACATTCTAAGTTCAAGTATGTTTTTAAATGATTGCTTATGTTATTATCTCTCTAACATTCATGCCTCCTCTGTAAAATCTTAATAATAAAAACTACCTCATAGTGTAATGTATTAGGAACACCTGGTTTAGGGTCAGGCACAAAGTAAGTCCCCAAAGATGTTTGCTGAATCTGAATTTTAAAAAGAAAAAAAAGAATCATTGAGGAGAAAAGTCTGCCTTAATCTTTAACTGAAGATGACTAGGGCAATTCGTTGAATTTTTGAACTAGCATGTAGCACCATATACATACAGTAATCCTAGAATAAATGACCGATGATAAACATTTGGCATTCAATTTTATTTATTCTTTTAGATGTGTTTAAATTAAAATTATTGGCCAGACACAGTGGCTCATGCTTGTAATCCCAGCACTTTGGGAGGCCAAGGCAGGTGGATCACCTGAGGTCAGGAGCCCGAGACCAGCCTGGCCAACATGATGAAATCCCGTCTCTACTAAAAATACAAAAAATCAGCCAGGCGTGGTGGCAAGTTCCTGTAATCCCAGCTATTGGGAGGCTGAAGTATGAGAATAGCTTGCACCCGGGAGGCAGAGGTTTCAGTGAGCCAAGATTGCCCCATTGCACTCCAGCCTGGACAACAAGAGCAAAACTCCATCTCCAAAAACAACAAAAAAATTAGTTATATGAAGAGGTGGCAAATGGTACTATAAAGAGCACAACTCCAATGCCCAAGAGACCTGGATTCAAATCCTGCTCTTTGTTCACATTTCTTAGCCAGAGTAAATGTGGGTAGCTTGGTGACTGCTGGAAAACATATACTTATGAGATTGTTATGAGCAATACAAGAAAATCCTAGCATTAAAACAGAATATAATCACCTAAATTAAAACTTTAAAAGTTGGCCGGGTGCAGTGGCTCACGCCTGTAATCCCAGCACTGTGGAAGGCTGAGGCGGACAGATCACCTGAGGTCATGAGTTCGAGACCAGCGTGACCAACATGGTGAAACCCTGACTCTACTAAAAATATAAAAATTAGCTGGGTGGCAGGTGCCTGGAATCTCAGCTACTCAGGAGGCTGAGGAAGGAGAATTGCTTGAACCTGGGAGGCAGAGGTTGCAGTGAGCTGAGATTGTGCCATTGCACTCCAATCTGGGCAACAGAGCAAGACTCTCTCTCAAAAAAAAAAAAAAAAAAAAAACACATAAAAATAAAAATAACTTTAAAAGTTTACCTGCACTAGGAGGTCTTAGTACCCCTATTAAAAGAAGGAAGCCAAATGGCTTTGAAATATTATTTAAATAAGAGTTTAACGTATAAAGCAGCAAATGGCTTGATTAATATAATCAATATAATACTCAATAATACTTTTTTTTTTTTTTTTGAAATAGGATCTCACTCCAGTTGTCCATGCTAGAGTGCAGTGGCGTGATCTTGGCTCACTGCAGCCTTAACCTCCTGGGCTCAGGTGATTCTCCCACCTCAGCCTCTGCAGTAGCCCAGCTAATTCTTTGTATTTTTAGTAGGGACAGGGTTTCACCATGTTGCCCAGGCTGGTCTTGAACTCCTGGACTCAAGTGATTCACCCGCCTTGGCCTCCCAAAGTGTTGGGATTACAGGCATGGGCCACCACATCTGGTCTGTAATTTTCCATGTAGGCATGAATTAACTACCTAATCAAATACCAACTTTCATTTTTTTTCTGCAGGTAAAAAAGTCAGCCCTCTTGGTCAACCTGGGCAAATGGGAGAACATGCAAGAGACTTATGAGGATCAAATTCTCAAATCCTTCATTGAAATAAATCAAATGAGAACAAATTACAGTTTATAACGAGCTACAACCTCTCTACAATAAGCCTTCCTCAACACTCAACAAACACGTAAGCACATATGTGTATGTACACACAGATACTCACACACCACACCCAAATCAGATGTCAAAAATTTATATGGTTAAAGAAAATAACAAATGCTTCAGAAGCAATAGGGGAAAAAGGATGATTTAGCTTTTTTCCAATAGGCCTCTGTATTACTGTATTATTTAAGTGTTAACAGTTATGGGTATTACAAGTATACAAAATACTCTATAGCTGATATAACTCTATACAGAAATGAAAAGTAAGTCACTAGTGTCACTCCCTCTTAAAAGATTATGATAAGAAATTAAACTTTTAAAAATAGTTCCTTTCTAATGCTATTTTGGTTTAGATATCTCAAAAATAACGGAAATAGTTTTTTTACGGAAAAAATCTCAAGGTTTTAAGAAACACTCCTTATATGAAACTGATCAATCTCAGATTTCACACTGGGCAAAAACCATCCATTTTGCTAACCACCAAAAGCTTTTTATAAATCCATTTAACACCTAAAAGAACAAGACTATAGAAAATTCATAACTTGTGAAATATAAAAAGAACTTTACACGAATTACATTTTAGTGTCTCTTTTAGGATTTTTCCCTAGTGTAGTGCTATTCACAGAGCAAATTTGCTTCAGAGCTAAGGAACAGAACTCTAAATATGTTAATAGGTCTAAAGCAAAGTATCTTAGGAATTAACAAAAATGTGTTAGTACACTGCTGTGAATTTGTTTTACTTCTAGCTCTCAATTCTAAAAGTCAAGGCCCACGTTTGAGGGCTTACAAATGAGATGTTATTCACAGAACAATAAAAACAGGCTCTAAAATCAATGGCTTCCACATTTTATTTCATACAATCTCAGTTTCTTCTATAAGCTATCACCAGCATTCTCTTAAATCATGAACTCAGGTCAGCAGAATTTCACAAGAGCTTCAGTATCTATAGACCCCGCTTAGTGTACCCTCTATTAGAAACTAACAAATAATTATGGAGTTTTTGCTATAGGGTTCTGGGGATTAAAAAGGGAAATAATTTTTTAAAAAATCAAAAGCTGTCCTTACTGAGAAAGCAACATAGAGGAAGCATAAAAAGAGCAAGGGATAATGACAATAGTTTCATTAATCCCTAAAACAGAGTCTGGCAGCTAAGAGACCTTAATAAAGGCTCCAGAGAAAGTCATCCCAAACTGAGTGAAGAATGTGGTTCAACTTTATCGCCTAACTTCATCCAGTTTATGAGACAGTAGGATTTCTATTGGGAGCTTTGCTTGCATTTTTAAATTTCCTGCTTCTTTCCATCTGCAAAATGGACATCTTAGATTAAACTTGACCATTTTCCTTTTAAGTTTACTGACATTCAATAGTATTTCTTCTAGCATATACCCAGCATAGCATATCCCTGACAACCAAGCAGCTTTCCATGGTCCCAGGAAGTTGCCACATTCTTTTCCAATTATTTTTTGGGACCAAAAGACCTTCTGATCATAAATCCATAAATATGTGCTCTGGTGATAGACAGCTGGGAACCTGTCAGTCCTTATTCCTGGTTTGGTACAGATTACTGGAAAAAGTACCTGAGTACCTTGCCCTGGATGCTTACCTCACTAACCCTCAAAAAGTTCTCAAAGTCAGTACGAGAGAAAAATACTCAGATACAAATTCTAATCCTTGGATAGGTAGCTTACTGAGTTAAAAGGATTACTTGGTAGTTTATTAGGAGATTCTAGCCAGTAGGACCAGAAATGAATGCAAAGTCAGACAATGGCTGCTCATGACACTTGCAGAACTGTCAGTTCTGTCTGTCTCCCTTTCTTCCTCCTCTTGCATTTCCATGCCTCCACCTAATGGGAGGACAGTTTCTTTTATCTGCATAACCTCAGGGCACAGCACAGATTAGGCACTTAATAAAGGTTTGTTAACAGAATGAATCACTCACAACTGTACAGCATTCCAGAAGGGTGCTCAGAACGCACCCAACCTGAACCAAATACTGGCAGTGAGAAAAGGTCACTATTAATTATACCAAAGTCAAAATGATCAACTTTGACAGGCATTTTTCAATGTCCAGCTGGGCAACGTATTAGAACTCTTTTTAACAGGTCATTCTGATGCTAAGTCATTCTGATAGACCACCTGCATGCAGTCTGGCTAGTAATTAAGCACTCTACAGGAAAACAGAGACAAAGGTAAGCTTGGGCATACCCTCACTAGAAGATAATACCAAGAACTAATTCCTAGCAGAGGGCAGGTGATAAGCCAGTATGATCTCTGGGGCAGTGGCAAGTAAACACCATTTTAGCACGTAACAGGTGATATAAAACGGCAGAGAGGAAGGAGCTCTAGAGAGGGAGGACCCTTGAGACACTGAAGGTGCCAGCACCTCAGGCCTCCTTTTCCTTGTCCTGCATGGGGTTTTCTGCCCTCAGTGGAGGCAGAAATTCTGACTGAGAGTAACCCTGGAGTTAGTGGTGAATGCCATATGTGTTAAGGCAGAATACCATGTGCAAGTGTTGAGCAAGTACCTGGCACATGGTAAGCACTGAATAACAACTGCTGGTTATTATTCATTGTGTGGAATAAGGTGCTTTATATAAATAACCCTATCAGCATTCATCTTTACCACCTGGTACTGAGAAGTTTGTCTTTCATGATGAAATGGTATGAGCCATGGAACCCAGATGTTCTCCACTTGGCTTTGGGTTCCAAAAATTCAGCCAATTTTACAAGGCATTATAAGCATTAACTCTAAGTCTTCTTTTAATTATTCATTTGCTCATTTATTCCTTTACCTAAGAAATATATACTGTATACTCAAGTATTAACACTATGCAAATTCCTGGAGAAAGCTTGGGGAGTAAATTCAGACATATTTCCTCTCTCACACAGTGCATAGTGCAGCGGAAAGAAATATTCACCTAGTTGCGTATATAAATTATATCATCAATGTGAAGAGCTACCAACAAGAGGTACAGGCTGAGGCAGATTTGCCATGCAGTGAAAGAAGGTTAAAGGTCAGGACCCTATCCTCACACTGACCGCAACCAAGGCCCTGTACTTATATTTGTATCTCTAATTTTATGTATTTTTCTTAAAGACAGCCCCTCAAATTGCATAAATTTCAGATCCCAGGAAGCTTGGACCTTCCCCTGGTGGCATGGTACTACGAAAGTGCATAATGGGGTGTTTCCTCCAGTTGGCAAGATCAGAGAGGAATTTTCTGAGGAAATCATGATGGAAGGGAGGTGTGAAGAAACAGTATAGGGGTATGGTGGCCCAGAATGTGCAAAGGCCCTGTGGAGACAGGGAACAAAGAACTGAAAGAAGGCTACTGCCCAAAGCTTGAAGAGTCACAGGAACATGCAGTGTGAGTTGATGCTTAGAAGCTTAGTTTGATGTCATCAAACTAAGGGCAGTTTTAAGTCACTGGTGTGTTTTTAGCTGCAGATTGGAAGCTGATGAAAATTAAATTTGTGCCTTTTAAAAAGATTACTCTGGGCTTAGCATACAGGTTAGTGAGGGAAGATGTAAGATCAGGAAAGCAGCTATTGCTTGACTCCAGGCAAAGGATATATGTACGTATTTAAAACTAAGTTGTGAGTGGTAGAAAAGATATTGAGTAAAATGGATAGATTTATGGGATAATTGGGGCAAATAGTTTACACCTGTATAAAGATATCTAACATGGAATAATTTATACACAAATAGCCTAGAGTCTCTATTATGGAGCTAATTTAAACTAGAAATTCAATCCTTTTTTTTTTTTTTTGAGATGGAGTCTCACTCTGTCGCCCAGGCTGGAGTGCGGTGGCCGGATTTCAGCTCACTGCAAGCTCTGCCTCCTGGGTTTATGCCATTCTCCTGCCTCAGCCTCCGGAGTAGCTGGGACTACAGGCGCCTGACACCTCGCCCGGCTAGTTTTTTGTATTTTTTAGTAGAGACGGGGTTTCACCGTGTTAGCCAGGATGGTCTCGATCTCCTGACCTCGTGATCCGCCTGTCTCGGCCTCCCAAAGCGCTGGGATTACAGGCTTGAGCCACCGTGCCTGGCCTCAATTCTTAAGTTGGTAGTATACTGGGTAAGAATGTGGCTTAAGGAGTTAGCTTGCTTGAGTTTTCACCCCTATTTCCATCTTTCACCTGTAAAATAGGAACACAGGTAATGTTTCACATCACTGTGTAAACTTGGGCCTTCACTTTCCTTATCAGTGAAATGGAAATAAAATCCAACTGTGACAAGGTACATACACCACTCAGTGTAATGTTGAACACATGGTAGGCTCGCTCATTGAATGTTCCTACCCTAACAACTCCCCAAAATTGGATTTAAATGTCCAGAAAAATTTGGGGAATGTGGGGGCCCCTGAGGAAAACCCAGGATTTGAAATGTGGTGGTGATGGGGGAAAAATAAAGAATCATGAAGGCTTTGAGAAGAAAAAAAAAATCAATGAAGAGAGAGCAGAAGAGCAAGAAAACCAACAGATGAAGAGACAGAGAGTTAAACCATACATCAGTCAAATATTACAGAGATCTTAATCTCAATCTCATTAAAGCATAATGAAGACTTAAAAACCATTAATGACCTATGACAATATAATCGCTATTGCAGTGGAATTCATTATTGACATGAGAAAACATTTTAGAGCTAAATAAAAATTCCCCTAAAGGGTTGGCCTTTTGAAGTAATACAAACAAGCCCTTATTTTTGATTTAGTGATAAATTGGTAAACTTGGCTAAATACAACTTTTGTTCTATTTCAAAGGATTTGATAAAGCAAACAAGTGTTTTATTCATATTCAATTTATTTAATTCTGTTTCTAAGTACTTAGCATCTATTTGTGCAGCTCTTGTGAAAATAACAAATGATCTTTAGAAAAACAGATCTGATAGGATATTCAACTTGAAGCCCTTCACAAACTAAGGTGTGCTTGGAATTAATGGTCTCTTCCCTTTCCCCAAATTATCTTAACTAGCAGAATTTTAGTAGAGAGCCACTGTTATGATGCTATAATTTCTAACACCTCCCTCTGCAATAAAGCATTATTAGAGATGTAGGACTGAATCGCAGTTGAGCAGCCTGCAGTTTGTAAACATGCTGAAACCTTCCTGTGGTGGGAAGGTCCAAAATATAAATAAACATATTATCTTTCTTTTTTTTTGTGAGACTTTTTTGTGAACTTCATGTGAGCACATGCTTTCTAATTCAGTATGTTGTTACTTATTTTAGATGAATTGCTTCTTTGAAGATTATCGTTTTTGACTTGGATAATCTTGGATATTTACTTTCTGATAAAGCACATCTATTTAACTCTCAAAAAATGGCCCAACATTTTTGAAAAATTATTTTTGCATACTCAAATGTCAAGGGTGCCAATGCATTTATTTAAGCACCTGCTATTTTAGTTGTAGAGGTCCTTAACAGTGTTTCCCAATCTGTTTCACTTCATGGCCCACAGAGGAAAGGATATTTTTATATGCCCTGGGGTAAACTGAGGAGGGCGAATAAAATCAGGGAAAGGGTCTCCGGCCCTGCCCAAAGGAGTGGATATTTCAGCCATCTGGTAGCCATTCCTGGCACATCCACTGGGAATTCCAGCCTCAAATATCATACATTGGTTATAAATTAAGGTCTAAATCTTACAAGTGATAGAATTTATCTATCTACGATATGATCATTGTTGTTACGAGTAAATGCCATCCTTTTTCCTCATAAAATCAAAAAACAGTAAACACAGATCATTATAACCAAGAAACAGTTGCTTGTTTGTGTGACTTTATATACAACATGTTACAACTGTAATTGTAGGATTGTCTGATGTGTTGATGGACCACAATATCTTTAGACAGAGGCTGCAAATGCTAAGAAATATGTAAGACTGAGGTAACCATTCATTAATCTATTCATTCCTAAACACTACACACTGTGTCAGGTATTTAAGATTTGTAGTTAGCAACAACATATCTTGCCCATCATAGACTTTACCAACTGTGTTGTCATGAAGCCCTCAAGCTCATAATCATTTACATTTTCAACAAATGTTTAGCTTAGGTAATGTGCTAGGTGCTGAAGACACCACATGCGCGCGAACACACACACACACACACACACACACACACACACACACACACACACACAGAGTAGAGCAAGATAGATACAGTCCTTGCCCTCCAAGAGCTTAAAGATCCACCCACGCTTATCTTAGTTTGGAAAAGATGGAGCATGGATCACTACCACCATTCTGCCCAGAATTATTTAGGGTAAGCAGTGCTAATATCTAAAATGACACAGCCAGGTGCAGTAAAGCACTTTGGGAGGATTGTTTGAGCCCAGGAGTTCGAGACCAGCCTGGGAACATAGTAAGACCCTGTCTTCACTATATGTAAAAATTTTAAAAAAAGCAATAAAGTGTATAAATGCAAAAAGAACTGTGATAACTGAGACCAGCAATAAGCAATAATAGTAAACAAAAACCAGGGACTTTTCCAGAAAAACCAGTTGTTACTATCACCCTAATTACAGGCCACATGGGCTAGAAAGGTCTGACGCCATTATATAAGGCTGATATATAAACACAAGTCTAGATATTTTTAGGCAAATAATCTGTAGTCACATCATATCTTAGATATTTTACAGTTATAGTCCATCCAAAGTGGATAACAAAGCAAGATAATTTTTACTTCTTTAAGAAGGGGACTGACCTTTTACTATGGTAGATGTTACATATTACAATTATTTTCTAGTAAAAAATTTGGAGTACAAAAAGAGAGGCAATTGACACAAACCATGAAAATAGCATTCCCCACACTTTTCCATATCAGAATATATGTACAACATGACAGTATCTGTACTGCATAAAGCAGGAAACAGCTGAAGCTGCTCATGGTTAGAGGCTGCCCTGTACCATGGGCTGAGAGGATTTGCATGTCGGCAAGCATATATTCATTTCGTTACTAGTATGCCAGAGAACATCAGCCAGGAAATTGACCCAAATTATGTAACACATTTGAGAGTGAGGAATACAAGAGAGCAGGAAAGGAACAATTCTTCCACTTAGAAAATATATCAATATTATCTTTCAGAAAATACTTTGAAGATGCTGATAAACTGATACCACAAGTTGTACTGAATTTGAAAATGTAAGTAATGAGACTAAAAAGTGTAGAGAGGATTCCATGTTGCAAGCATTTGTCTGTAATACGCTCATGCATCCTATGCCACCCATTTGCACCACAAATGCACTGGTTGAGGATAAGAGCTACAAACTGTCTTTCAAATTTACATACTTTTAACTCTGCATGGCATACTTTTCTAGAAGGAAAAAAGAAAGAAATATTGAGTCTTGTTACTTATATATGGCAAGTACTGAAGCTTTTAGGGTAGGTCCAGATGTTTTTTATTTTTAATCACATTTCCTCCCAAGTTGACTTTTTAATCAAAAGTCTTCCATTCCTATGATAACTATTAAGTGTGCCCCCAAAACCATTATTTGGTAACAGACACCTGCCACCATCACCACCCAGTTTATTTGGGTGCAAAGGTGCCCATCTAGAGATAACATTTCCCAGCCTCGTTTGCAGCCAGGTGTGGCTGCCTAATAAAGAGGGACCAATAGAACGTAAGAAGCAGTTCAACTAACTTCCTGGTAACCTTCATAAAGACAAGGCTACTTGACTTGGCCTTCCTTTTCCTTTTTTCCTGCGGGCCAGAAATGGGGACAGCAGGACAACCTTAGAAATCATGTGTGTAGCACAGCAGTGCTATCCTGCCAGTTGCTGGCTGCTCATATCTGGACTGTTCTGTGAGGAGAAAATAAACATCTAGGTTATTTAAGTCATTCTATTTGGGTGTCTCAGCAGTTTAGTTGGTAACATAATTAATAAAACCTCCAACTACTAAAAAACACCTCTTAAAAGCATCTAGAAATAGAAATATTGGGACAGACTTATTTTATAGTTGATCCTTGTTTATAAATACAAGTATTTTATAAACACCAAGGACTTAAAGTGAAAGTATAAACATAAAATAGTATTTTATACTAATAATTTATAAACAATATATTGTAATTTATTATAAATAATATAATGTAGCGATATTACAAACAAACATAACATGATATAATAATTATTATAATAAATTAACAGGGTAAGACTTGTGAGAGACAAAATGCGCCAGACAATTAAGGAGGTGATTTTCTTCAAGCTATTGCAATAAAACATTAATGAGGGCTGTGTCAGAGAAAAGGAAGGGGTCTGGAGTTTTACAGAGGCAGGTAAACAAGGATCATCTGGGAGTCAGGAGGAAGGACAGAGATGGGTCTAATCTCAGAATATTGGAGAGCCAGATAGTCCTTTGTGGTTTCCCAGAACACCAAAGGGTCGGGGTGGGGGGTGAGGGTTGGAAAATTGAAGGATGGGGACGATTTTCCAGAGTGCAACTCAGGGAAAGTTCAATATTGTAAGATCCTAATTAGAAAGAGACAGTAAGGAACCCCTGAAGGGTTTTAACAAGTGAGGCAATGAGGTCACCATTCCATTTTAAAAAGAATTCTACCAGGAATGTAAAAGCAAGACTGAAGGGAGGAAAGACTGGAGGCAGGGAGATGGAGAAAACTACTCTATAATCAACATGATTTCCAGTCAATTCAATTTTTCAGTTGGAATAGCTGGTACTGGTATAATAAATTTAAGTCAAGGTATCTAGTAGTTGGTTGTCCTGAATCCTAAGAGAAAGATCTGGGATTTACAGATTTATGACTCATCTATATATGCAAGATGAGATAATCCAAGGAGAGCAAACACAGAGAAAAAAGGCCAATGGCAGAATCCAGTGGATCACTAGCATTTAGGGAACTGGGAGAAGAAAAGGATTCTGCAGAGAGGAAGAAGGGTGGGCCAGAGGACAAGAAGAACTATGAAGAGAATGTTGGCCTAGAAGTCAACAGAGGCAACCTCTTCAGGAAGAGAGTGGTAAGCAGCTTTGCAGGTGTCAAAAGCAAGTCATGCATATTAAGTGGCAAAAGTGACTGCTGGATCTGCAGCTGAGAGTCACTTGACACTTTGGCCTCAGCACTTTTGGTGAAGAAGTCTGGCTCACAATGTGCAAGGGTATATGTGGGAAAGTGAATATTCACCTCTCAAATCTCGCTGCGGATGAAACAAAAGACTGGTACAACAGCGAGGAGGGGAGGCAGGCATGATGGGAGGGTGTATTTTTCAGGATGGGAAAGGAGTAGAGAGGTGAGAAAGTACCAAGATGTTTTTTTTTTTTTATGGCTACTTGTTTCTTATTTTGAGCATAAAGTCAAATTATACAAACACATTTCTACAAGGAGCTATAACTCAAGTATGCGGCATGTTGCTATGACTTCATAAAACTACAGAGATTAAGGAATTCAGAATCTCATGGAAATTCTTAAACAGAGTTTGGACATATGTTGTTTGATTTTCCCTTCAACAAGCTGGTAAACACTAACCTTGCTAACCACCATACTGCTTATCCCGTCACAAAATTTTAAAAGGTTCTTTTGAAAAGTCTGAAGGCAAAAAGGTAACTTGCAAAATAATTCCACAAACTATGTAACTAAAAAAAGAAAAACAAAAAACAAAAAACCCAAAACGCATGGACATATAAGTGAGTAGCTCTGTATATATTCAAGTAATCCAAGCAGTGTCAGGCTTTCTCACCCGCTGAAATGTCCTGGGAAAGTCAAGTATTCAGAGAACTCAAGTCAGATTACACCGAAAAGAAGAAGGTGGGAAAAGAAATATTTAGTATTTCTAAGAAGAGTGTCAGTGGCCTACAGCAGCTAGTTTACTTCTCATTTCCTTGACCATGGTATACAGGGACAAAGATGAGGGGAGGAGCTGTGCACTGCTGACGTCTTTACGTGGAAATCTTGGGCTGTATCTTGCCATTTAACACTGAGGCTACTGCTAATAGACAAGGGGAAGACAGGAAGAAAACTACCCCTACCCCTCCTGAATAACCAACCACTTACATACTTGAGCTTATTAAATTGTCCTGTCCATCCTAAGCATAAGTATTACTGTTCCATTTTTACTGAGAGATAACAGGTTTTGAAAGTTTGAGTAATTTGACCAAGATCACACAGCTAATACAAGGTGGACCAGGATTTAAACCCAGATCTGACTGACACTACGAAGCTCCTACCTGCCCCCTTAGCTTATTTTAAACTAGAGATTAACTCAAATTAAATTAAATTTGCTTCTACAAATTAAAAAAAAATCATTAGAAGGAACCCCTAAAGTGAAGGTGACAAAATGCTGGTAGTCAAAGGCTGCCTAAGGGCACAAGGAGTAAAGCCCCAAAAAACAAAACAACAACTCAACGGTCATTTAATAACAATATTACCTAAGGTCTTTATCATTACCTTATTTTTTAAAAGACAATTCCAGGGATTCCAACTAATCTGATCCTTACAAACTACTATGAGACAAAGAAATAATATCAACTTTAAGTTATTAACAATGTCAGACCAAATATTCAGTATAATCTCTTCACTAAATTTAGGCTGTGGAGATTTATTTTTTATTCTGAATTCATTAAAGTGTAACCGTAATTCTTAAAAGAATAAACAACTCACTTAGGCCTACTGGTTCATAAGTACAAAATATGTACTAATCACCCACTATAAGCAGAATAGTAGCTATGATTTTAAGAATATGAAAGAAGGGGCTAAGGGACTTAAATTAGAGTGAAGATTCTTACTCAATGAGGGGATCTGGTATATTTGCTAAATTCTTCTAATTCTACTTTGCCAGATAGTAAATTTCCTATGCTGCTCCTGAACAATGTACCACTGGAACCCCATATACATTCTCTGTCTCTTAAATTAGGAAATGAAAAAAAAAATGGCACTGGAAAAATATATTTCTACCTATTGGTTTTAGTTATGGAGTCAGGGGCCACATAATCAAACTCCAAAAGTTGCATCCTAATAATCTATACCAAACAGCTACTGTCTGTAAACAATGATATGTGAGGAGGCAGTGTGTTTCCTAAATGACTCAGGTCTTTATTACTAATGACACGATCACAAGCAGAAGAAAAATCAGACCTGAATTGCACAAGCATAGCCTGAGAGATAGTAATACCACAGATATAAATTACAGGCCTCTTCTAAATCACACACTGTCATCAATCTCACATAGAGCTTCCTGCCCAGTAAAATCTGCCTTAATTGGTTTTCATTCTGTTGTTGTTGTTGAAAAACTGAAAGAGAGCCATCTCAGGCAGCATCATGGGAATTACACACACACACACACACACACACACACACACACACACACCCCCACCCACCCACTCCTTTAAAGCTCAGATGAGTGCATCTAGATTTCAAGGAAATACTAACAAGGAACACGTTGAGGGTATTTTCCACTGGTTTAAAAATAAAGCATTCTACCCTTTAAAAAAATAAATCCCCAAATTATAGAAACAGGAAGCAGCAGCTGGATTTATCATCCTTCATTTCCTCTGAGAGTCACGGTAGGGAACTCCCCGTTGAGACAAAAGCCATGGAGAGGTTAGCCCCTCCTGCCTGGAACCCACATATCCACATGCTGCTGCTGCTGGTCCAACATGGACAATGGTCAGCCACTTCAAAATCAAACTTGCTTTGTCTTATAAAGCATTCTGTGTCCAAGCCCTGCGTGTTGATAAAATGAAAAACCTGACTAGCACTTAAACACACATACATAACCGGTCTTAGAAGGGCCTCACTCTCATTTCTCATGGAGATGTCTCTTTCCTGGGCTCACCCAGGAGGGCTTTAGGGACCTGAGGACCTAAACACACAACAGAAGATGTAACAGATTCAACAGAAGATGATGATGACAACACCCCTGAGGGACTCTGCAGCCTTGTTCTGGTGGCTGTGCTGGAAGAAAGCAAGAGGGCTGGCTGGGTTCTAGTCTTCTTTCATCCATTTATGATTACAGTTGAAATACTTAGTCTCAGGCCGGGCGCGGTGGCTCAAGCTTGTAATCCCAGCACTTTGGGAGGCCGAGACGGGTGGATCACGAGGTCAGGAGATCGAGACCATCCTGGCCCGGTGAAACCCCATCTCTACTAAAAAAATACAAAAAACTAGCCAGGTGAGTTGGCGGGCACCTGTAGTACCAGCTACTCGGGAGGCTGAGGCAGGAGAATGGCGTAAACCCGGGAGGCGGAGCTTGCAGTGAGCTGAGATCTGGCCACTGCACTCCAGCCTGGGTGACAGAGCGAGACTCCGTCTCAAAAAAAAAAAAAAAAAAAAAAACTTAGTCTCGCTCAGCCTCGGTTCTTGTGTCTGTGAAATGATAATGAGACCATCTATTTCACAGAGGTGTAATGAGAAGTGAGATGATGAATATGAAATACTCTGTAAATTACACAGAAATAATAACAGACTAGAGCAATAGCAATCTATATACCGGCATAAGGTGGCTTTGCCAGTTGCAAAGCTTTCACAAATATTATTTAGGTTGATCCTTAAAATGATACAATTGGGTGGGTGGTGATGACATCATCATTATCATCATCATCACTATTATGAATGTTTTATAAATGAGCTAGTGTAGAGGAACATAATGGGAAAATTGTGTCCTAACTCCTTCGCACAAATTCACATCATTTAAAAATATTTCTGGCAACATGCATGTGATAAGTACATGGCTGGGAGTTATGAAAGCCACTCACATTTCAGGCCTGCTACTCTAGGCAAAGCCCTTAACCTCTCCAGGCAACATGATTCATCTATCTGTCACAGGGTTTGGGGGAGACAAACATAAATTAGACCTGGTTCCATCTCTTGAAGAAATCAGTTGGCGCAAGGGGGCTGGTGGTGATGGTGGAAAGAAGTGACATATAAACACATTAATTACAAAACAGTGTTTACTTAAAATATGGAGTATGAACAAAGTGCTGTGTGATCACAAAGCAGGAAATGACTAATGTGGGGGGACTCATGAAAGGATTCCTCTAATTTCTTTGTAAACTGAGAAAAGAAGGAAATCAGACTACAAATGGATCAATGTCCCTTTTCAGGCTAAAACTCTGAAAAAACGAGGCTTAGAAAGGTTGTCAGTAATCTCAATACACAGTGTGATTCCTCTTCCTCATCTGCTCACAGCCAATACATGACTTAAACCAACAGAGTGGCCGGGCACGGTGGCTCGTACTTGTAAACCCAGCACTTTGCAAGGCCAAGGTGGCTGGATTACCTGAGGTCAGGAGTTCAAGACCAGCCTGGTCAACGTGGCAAAACCCCATCTCTACTACATATACAAAAATTAGCTAGGTGTCGTGGTCTGTGCCTTGTAATCCCAGCTACTCAGGGGGCTAGGCAGGAGAATCACCTGAACCTGGGAGGCGGAGGTTGCAGTGAGCTAAGATCACACCACTTCATTCCAGCCTGGGCAACTGAGCAAGACTCAGTCTCAAAAAAAAAAAAAAAAAAAAAAAAAGACACTGTGGAAGACAGGAAGCCCAGCACCTGAAAGACGGATGGGAAGCCCTTTAGGACCCTTTGTCCCTTTGTGTTCAAACGTGATACATGACAATAGCCTTCCTGCATGAGTAAATGCTGACAGATTTGTTTGGCGGAGCTTGAGTTACCCCTTCTTACGTGCTTCTTATAAACTAACACTTGAATTAAGATGAGCTAGGGTACGTGATACACATTCAGATTCCTGGCCTCCACCCAGACCTATTCCTTTTCTACATGAGCCCCCATAGACCTTCAGAAAATAGCCGTTGACAGGTTGCAATGCAATGAACAGGAAAAGCAAACTATATGCAGCCTGGAAGGCCTTGCCAGCAAGGCTGAGCTGAGATGACTCAGCAGGTTTGAGCTGTGACCCTTCACTTCTGGAGTCATTACTCCAGTTCTTATCCAGTGCCTACCACAAATGCACGCACACAGGGTGGTCTCACTCCAGAGCCCATCTAAGAATAACATGGAGTGGCTAACACAACTTGGCACAACACACAGGCAGGTTTTTCCAAAGAATGCCAGCCCCGGGTCCTGGGTGACAACTGGCTCCCAAAAGTTTGGCTGAGAAAGCCAACACAAAGGACAGACATTGTGAGCAAGCAGTGACCTGGTCAGTCACAGTCTACTTTAAATTCCACAAAAGCTTGTTCTTTAGAAAGGGGACAGAGGTTGGGGAAAGTAGAAAAGGCAGAGTCAGGGGTGGGATTTTGGGGCTGTGTCAGTTAAGTACTATAAACCGATTTCCAAAGCTATGAAATTACTAACAGGGATAATGATGAATTCCCTTCGGCGATGATAGCGGCTCTACTTTCCTCCGTTCTTCAGTAGCAGCGATACTCGTGCTTCTGTTTGAGCTGTTGCCATGCAGCATACTCTGCTTATATCGAGGGTAAAATTCACCTTTGGGCTACAGTGTGTACAGTACCAGATGTTTAGTTCTGTTTAGCATTTTATAAGGAATTGTTCCTCTCATTTTTTTTAGTCAAATAGAGATTTTTTTTTAAGCCTAAAAGTGATGCTTGGAAGAAGATTCAGATGTGGGAAGTAAACAGCAGTTGGGGGGCAGTTAAAACACCAGGGAACAATGTGGCTGCCCCGTAAAAATGTGCTCCCACTTGCATTTAGAGCCTTAGCTAAAGCTGTGGAGGAGGACAACTGTTCAAATACAATTGTAGAGGTGTCTTCTCTTCCTTCCCCATTCAATGTCCCTGGTAAGCAGAGGCCAGGTCTCAGCTACCTTTGAAGACCCTACTGCAGGTGTTGAGGTGAGAGGACACTTACTCATTCTCTTCATGTTACATCGCCAAGAGAGAATTCCTCACAATACACCTGGCCTTCCTTGCTGCCCCCTCACTAATTCCTCCTCTTTGTTCTCTTTGAGATTTGCCTGTCTGCAGAGGTCATGGATGCTGGACTCCTCTCCTGCTGGGGGTAGCCAGCTTTCCCCTGCAGGGTACCAGCTTCCGTTATCCTGGCATGCCAAGAAAAGGTGGGTAGTTTTATCTAATTCAGGGATAAAATTTCTGGAGGCCCACTTGGCTGCAGACCCAAAGCCATATTCTCCAACATCCATCATCAGTAATAAAGATGATATTTTGCTGTTTACCAGCCTGACGCCTTTATCTTTCTAACTGGTGTGGAATCTGGGCATGGAAGAGGGGTTATTCACTTGGCTCCCTCAAACTTCAATAGTGAGTAGTTTGCTTTGTGTAGCTTACAGCTTTCAGTGAATATTTATCAAAGATATATGTGCAAAAATGTGGTGAGAGGGAACAAATCTGTTTGGTTTTATTTGTTCATGAGTGAGTATTTGACCATATTCCATCCCACAAAAGTCTTGGGAGGTAGTCCAAAATATGATATCCAATTTCTGTGTGAATTCTTAGAGGGAAACAATTAATATATGTTCAAAAGAGAAACAGCCATATTAAAAATATTATTGATGCCTTAGCACATGGAAATAGGTTTTTGACCCTTGTAGAGCATTAACCCCATGGAAAGTTTCTTCAAACTATTTTCTAAGCCAAATGACACAGGTGAAAACTTAACTCTTAGGAGTCTTTTTTTTTTTTTTTGAGACGGAGTCTCACTCTGTTGCCCAGGCTGGAGTGGAGTGGCCGGATCTCAGCTCACTGCAAGCTCCGCCTCCCAAATTTATGCCATTCTCCTGCCTCAGCCTCCCAAGCAGCTGGGACTACAGGCGCCCGCCACCTTGCCCGGCTAGTTTTTTGTATTTTTTAGTAGAGACGGGGTTTCACTGTGTTAGCCAGGATGGTCTCCATCTCCTGACCTTGTGATCCGCCTGTCTCGGCCTCCCAAAGTGCTGGGATTACAGGCTTCAGCCAACGCGCCTGGCCAGCAGGCTTCTTTTATGTGTGCTGAAATAAATCTGAAGGGCACCATGACATTTCTTCCCAAGTTCCTTTTCATTTTCCCGATCAACTATTTTAAACTATCAATCCTTTATGAAAGGGTTATTTAAAACCTCCAAAATCAAGTATTTCCATGTAAAAATTTGTTTGCCTGCAACTAAAAAAATCAGCTGTGCATAGAACTATAACAGCAAGGATACTGGATGGCTTACAAAGTGACTTTAACATGGTCAACATTTTAATTCATCCTCACAACCATACAACAATCCTGTAAAGTAAGTGTTATTAGCAACTTCAAGTTAGGGGAAAAACTGTTCAAAAAGTTCAATTCCAAGACTGCCCAATATTACCCAGCTAATAGTAGTGGTACTGGGACTCAAACTTAGGTCTCATAATAAAACTGACGTGTTTTCTACTAAGCCATGACTCTGGATGATAAGGTGTTCACATCCCTCCCTGCAGCTTTACAGTGTCTGGTCCTAATACCCGTGCAGTGCAGGAGTGGCCAATAGAGCTCCAGGTAAAGCATGTCAGCAAGAACCAAATGAAATTACCTGGAGCAGACAGAAGAACAAGTTAATTCACTGAGTTCAGATGTCCCTGATCCTTCTCCTGTATTCCTGCAGTCCTTTTAAGGAAGAAAAGTGAATGAACTAATTTCATTTTATTTCCTTCCTTCCTTTCCCCTGGGCTGAACCAAAAAGGCACAGCCCAGGAACCAGACCAGCAGGCAGCTGATATCTCTAAAAACAGTTTCACATCTGTTAAACTACAGGATGCTCCATTAACTCCAAAAAGAGCCTAAAGGTCCAACCTTCCTGAATGCACCAGTGGTCAGATGGTCACTTACAGCTGCAATGAAAACTGCAACTGAGCCTGGGGACTCCCGAAGGAGCCAAACTAAGGGGAAATGTTTTTAACTTTGACAGAAGTATTGGGAGAGGGTGAGGACAATCCTTCCAGATAGCTCAGAAAGCTATCTCTACTATTAGTGTTTTCATCCTGCCCCGCCCACTTTAATTCTTCAGGCCCTCTCTGGTTTGTCCTTGGACAGAACTGGCTTGAATCCTGAGTAGGGGGAGGTTAGGTGGTCTCAGTCTAACTGGGGATTCCAGGATGACAATTATTCTTAAAGGCGAAAACAATGACTTTTAGCAGCCTTCCAAGCCTCTAGAATCATTAAATAAAACGATATGCAAATATCAGATGCCAGAGGTATTAAGAGATCTCAAAAAACACATTTATGTTTAGGGAGAAATCAATTCAGAGCCAGTTATAAAGTTTCTGGGCTCAACTCAAGACACCAGATTGAAATGTTCATAAAATAAGAGATTTCTTTTTATGAATCACAGTTATTACTAGTTACGAACATCAGCAAACACCCCAAAAAGTAAGTGTGGTAAAGCAGCAGATGTAATAATGTTTAACTTTCTGGAGGAAACTCTCATCCTTAAAATAAACCAACCAAGTCCACCAGAATCCTGAAAAGACTATTCCAATATGTGTAACCATGTTTGCTTGAAGATTAAGGGAGATAAAATGTCTAGTACCACCCTTTCTGCTAATCCTACCATTTCTCTCAGCAGTCAGAACAGTGTCACCTGAGTGGAAATTACATGTGGCAATGTGATACTGTGTACCTCATTGAAAAGGCATCCACAGCAGACAACTTTAATTTTGATCACATAGGCGAACAAAAAAAGTGATGAAGAGAATTGAAAAGATGCCATTACAGACAAGAGATATAGCCTAATATATTCAAGGTGAAGCATTTTCTAAAATTTCCTCTTATTAACAATTCAAACAACTTTCATTGTGAAAGAAAGAAACTCAAAATCAGTTCAATAACTCAAGTGGACAGTGCTACTACTTTCTCCATGCTGTCCCCAGCACACCCACAACTCTACCATCTCTGCCTTTGCAGTCAGAGAACATACAGTGCAATGATTAAGAGAAGAGACACAGGAGTCACACTGCTAGAGCCAAGAATCCTGGCTCTGTCATTTATTAGCTGTGTGATGTCAGGTGTGTTACCTAACATCTCTGTTTCCCTCTGTCTTTCTCAGTAAGTGGGAAACCACTCACCTCAGAGGTTGTGGTGGGGATTTAGTGAGCCCATACATGTCCCCACTTAGCACAGTGCCCAGTGCACATTCAGCAA
>NW_012105276.1:1902743-1939553 GCF_000951045.1 Mandrillus leucophaeus
GGGGACGGAGCTTGCAGTGAGCTGAGATCGCGTCACTGCACTCCAGCCTGGGCGACAGAGACTCCGTCTCAAAAAAAAAAGAAAAAGAAAAAGAAAACATCCTTTTATTCAGTGGGCTCAGGGACTCAACTTGGTCATTCTTCTCAGTGGCTACCACAGCTTATCAGAGAGGGCAGGCTCAAAGGACAAAAGTCAGTTCAGAAGAGATATGAAGACACAGAGAGAGAATGCCTGAGTCTGGGAGAAACTGGTTTGGGGCAGCTCTGAAAATGGGAAACAGCCAACAGTCCACAATTATGGGATTTAGGGCTTAGAAAGAAAGTAGCAGGCTATTCAGATATGCATACTTTGTTATGATGGTTAAACTTTCCTCCATCTTCTCTTCAAGGTCCCTGCTGCAGGAGCATCTTCCAGAGACTGCTCTGCACTCCTTCAAATATGTATGGCCATTTCTGGCATTTAATTGTTGTGGAGAAAACATATGTTTCAATTATAAACTCCAGAGGAGGATGAGTGTGTCTCACACCTTGTGCCTCTCTCCCTGGTCTACTTCTGCCCCAGGGCCTAGCCCCCAGCATGGAGATGCTCACCTAGAAAGTGCTATAGAGAAACGTGTAACTATACTAAAAGCAGCACACATGAGGCCAGTACAGAGAAAAGGGCAGAGCAAAGCAGCACTTCCCTACCTCTGTGAGGCTTCGGTGAAAAGGCTGACTTCAACAAGTTTAGGAGGAGGAAGAAGATGAAGCCTTCAGAGGCACGAAGTACTGCAAAGATTATATAGTGTTCCTCCAAACAGAAATCAACTTTAAATAATAAACCATAAAATAAGTATAAGAAAGTTCAGCTAAGGTATGCTTTTTCTCATGATCACTGCTTTATTTTTTTAAGTAGCAAATATCAAATTATTTTTAAAAAAGAAACATATTTGAGCATGGTGTCTGCTTTTCTGGTGCCCCAAACACGTTTAGTCTGCATATCTGGTAATCTAGCCCTGCTTGGGCACCAAAGGATTCTCTCCAGATACAGAGAGGTAGGCATGAAAGAATGGAGTTGGCAGGGACAGGTCAAGTGGAAAGGAAAGTATGAAGCAGACAGTGGGAATGAAAGGGTGGGGCAGAGGTGAGGACAGTTGGGGATTGGGCAATGGTGTAGTTAGAGTAAAGTTAGCAATTTCAATTCCTGCCAGGTTAAATCTAGAGAACTTCAGAAACAATCTAAACCCAATACTTTCCTTTTACAGGAGAGAAACTATTGCCCACTGATGATTTACCCAAGGCAAGGCTGCCAGTTAGAGATAGAGATGGACCTGAAATCTGGCTTCCTGGCTGCCTGTATAGAGCTCTTTCCACTCAACACATCTCCTTTACGCTTACAGGGCAGAGCAATCAGAGCTCAGGCAAACAGGTGAGAACTCAAGCAGCCATGAAAGGCCCTGCAGGCTCTCCTGCCCCAGTGCTGCCTGTTAACAGAGTCAGCAGAAGAGGCAAAGAGAAGAGGTTGTCACTCTGTTTCTGATGAAGACATTTGGTCTTCTGATAGGATTTGTTGGACTAAAAATGCATGGGGCACACACAGTCTGTTTCCCAGGGCAGAGGCTGGTATCAGGATGCTGTGGAGTACACCCGACAACGTATGGCAGGAAAGCCCACAGCACAAGAGTTATGCACCCCTTACATTCCCTGACCCCTCTGGCCTCCACTCACCATGGCAAAGAACTGAAATCACCACTGGATACCTGGCTTTGTGATTCCTGATTCCTAAGATGGTACAGTTGTGAAGGAAACAGGGTGAGGATAAGACACACAAATCAACAGAGACAGCTGCATTAAAAATAGTCTTGGCGAGATGCTGCTGTGGTTTTGCTGCCTAAAAACTGGAACAGAAAAAAACTACTGAAAGGCTCAACAAGCTTATCTTCAGTGCTCTGTGGGCCACCTCTTAGCTTTCAGACCTCCTGAGCTACAAACTTTCTTTATAAAATCAGACTCCTTTCTCTGAGATACTTCCAGGAAGTGCCACTATGCTTCGATGCCCACCTCAAATGGTAAACATATACTACATCTGGCCTGAACAAAGATTTATTTTTAGTCACAGTTTTTTTATGATAGACATAAATCACTCAATTGCATTCCGCTTCATTCTGTGTAGGTATATTCCAAATACCTACACAAAATCAGGCAAACTAAGAAGAAAACAGAAGATGACTTTTTAACCTCCATCTCTCACCACCTTTACCTTTTGAATCTTCCCTGATGCACTGTACCCAAAAGTCATTTCTCCCAGGGAAAAGCAAGAATTGAATAAAACACCATCAGCACTAGTAACTCATCATCCCTCTACCAGGTTCTCATCCACAGGCTCTTGCCCATTGTGTTTCCTCTGCCTGAAGTACCTAGCTTTCCCTATTTTACCTTGTTAATTTCCTGTCTTTACCCGCTACCAGTGCCTATGGGAAGCCTTCCTAGAAATTTCTACACCAATAACCCAGTCCTTTTAATCCTCCCTTGATGCTCCCAGAGTATCCTGTGCATTTCTGCCCCTCCATACTCTTGTACAATTATCTGGTTTTGAGTCTATCTCCTTCACTAAAGCTGTAAGATTCTCTAGGACAGGGATCATAATTCATTCACGTTTGTTTCCCCAGGGACCAGTATATGGAAGGGGTACAATAAATACATAGTTGTAAGACATTATCACACATATCCTTCAGCTGAATTCTTAGAGTGATACTGCAAGGCAGGAATTGTTGGTCACATTATACAGACAAAGAAACAAGCTCAGAGAGGTTTCAAAGGATCCCCAGGGGCCATCAGTTCTGACACCCTCTAGCTCCTAGAATAGATTTTCACTTTACTACATTATAATCATTTAACCATACAAGTTCCACATAGAAGACAAATCTGAAAGCATTGATCCTTTCATGTGGGCCTATACATTGTGACCTGCACAAATGAAGAACAGATACACAAAATTTTCAAATGTGACTATAATTGTTCAAATTATTTTAAAAGCAGGAACGATGATCAGCTAAGTTGACAGAGTCTACATTAATTCTTTCCTCAAGGTCCTCTCCATCCTAAAGCTCTGCAGAAATATCTGGTGGACATGAATTAGATACAAAGTTGATCTGGTTATAAGGTCACAAAACTGTCTCTGGTTAACTGCCAACACTGTCAGACATCTTCAAAGAGCCAGACATGGCACAGCAGCAATGGCTGGCAAACCAGAAGTAACTTGGATGTGGCTGATTTGACCAGGCAGAAAAGAGGGGTCACCGGCAGGATGGGGTTGGTTTGGAACTTAGACCGTCCATGACCCTCTGGCACATTTGAGCCTCTCCTCAGCCAAAGAAAGTGGTTTTCAGCATAGCTGCACCCTAGAATAATGCGGGGCGGCCTCGAAAACTAATGTAATGCTAGGCCACACCCCCAGAGGTGTGACCCTTTAGTCTACATCTGAATCATTGAAAAGTTGCTCTGCAACTGTAGTGTGCAGCCAGATTTAAAGGCCTGGGTGTTTCCGAAGCTTAAGAGCTCATCTCGTTGACCCAAATTTAAGATGAAAAGCACAACTGGAACACCTTTTAGAACTTTCCTTTCCTTTACATCCATCGACATTTAAAACACTTAAGTAAACAGCCACTCAGCACATCGCAGTATGGACACTGCTTTTGAGTTACTCAACATAGGCTTTTATAGAGATGGAAACACAACATTCCTCTACTCTATCTGGGAGATTTTCCAGCCTTTTCTGCACAAACATTTCTAATGACAGGCACTTTGTAGTTGTATGCTTAGAACAGGTGAATATTACAGTATGTAAATTAAATCTTAGTAAAGCTGTTTGTGTATGTATATCTGTGTTTTAAGGTACTTTGCTTGATTTCGGGAACAGCACTTATTAAGTTCTTTTGGATCATTCTATGAAATTAACCGATCTCTCCTTTACACTCACTGATCCTAGCCCTGCTGCTGGGGCCACTCAGATTTAAGCCTAATTCCTCTTCCACTTGACTCTGAATTCAGGCATCTCTGGGTGTGAATCCATTTACTAGCTATGTGACCCACAGCAAATGAGCTCTTTCTGAGCTTCAATGTCCTGATCCACAGGAAGTGATAGTACTTCCTTTGTAGAATTTGTGAGGATTGGCAAGCATCTAATATCTGGAACACTGTGAGATGCTCAATGAATAATGCTTTCCTTCCCTTCCCCTTAGAGGTGGAGTACAAGGCTAAACATCCACACATAGATATTTCACAATTCCTCATCAGGTTGCGGTTTTCCATTTTTCACCATGCTCCCATGAATTGCTTTTAGATTCGATAAATGTGGTGGCCTCACTACAGCATCAGTTAACTCTGATACAATAACTGCAGTATACCAATGACTGCTTACTGGCTCATATTCAATGTTTTGGAAGTTATAGGAACCCAACATTTTTCCTCCCAGTATCAGCTGCCTGTGGGCACTAAATCACATACAGAGGTTCAGCCACATATCAGAGACATCTTTATTCAGCTGCTCAGGAGCGAGTATGGGGGTTAGGTGGGAATTCCTTCTGTTATCTGCTGTGCTAGGAGAGGCGGCCTCCAATTATTACACCATAACCATGCTGCTCCTTCCCTGTACCAGGCACTCACCGGGATGCACCTTGTTCCAGCCTCCACCTCCACTGCCCTTTTGCTGCCCACCGCTTTTATCTGTGATTCTGGGTGGGCAACATAGCACTGCAGAAATCAAATGAGATTTGGCTAAGGGAGACCAGTTCAAATCATGGTGTCCTCTCTCAGAGCAAACTATTAACTTAGAGCAAATAATTTTTTTTCAGGTTATTAAAAATAACCTTTTTTACAAAAGGTTAATATACGCCTGATAGGAAACTGAAAAACACAAGAAGCAAAGAACAAAGTTATCCACAACCACAAGCAGTGGTTCCTAGGTCCTAGGACGTGTCCTAGGTCCTGCGTGTGTCCTCCTAGGTCCTGCATGTGTATAGACACAGCATCCAATTTAATGGGATTAACATACGCAGTATGTACCATGCTTTTAAACATCTCATGAATATTTACCAATTCAAAATCTCAAAGCTATGTAAGTATTTTGATAACCAAGAATATACTACACCAACTCAATCTGCTAGGAAAAAACATAATCCCACCTTTCTTAGGGCAAAAATTTCACAGAAGACAAAAATGGCAACAGACCTCTAGATAAAAGCACTGGCAAAGTTCCGATTAAAATACTGTATTCCCTTAATACTCAACTCAAAATGAAACCATAAAGCAACAGAATACACCAAGTATAATGTTTCTAAGATAACTCATTAACAGACCTATACTATTAAAATACTAGCAAGAAGGTATGTTGCCACTGAATTACTTAAGGTATTCCTATAGTACAGCCAAGAGAGACGTACATACATCAATAGTTATCGTCAAAACGTGTATATGAACACATCTGTATACTTCTCTTCCTTTGGATTTCCTTCTGCCCCTCTGGTCCCGACGTAATGAATAGGTTCTAATACACTCTGCTGACTTCAAGTAAATCATTTAACTCTCTGAATATCAATCAGCACCCCCCTCTGCAAAAACTGAACCACCACACCTTTCCAAAGTGATTATTATGAAAATTAAATGATTATGCTGCAATAAAGTGTCTAGCCTAATGCCTAATGCACAATAAGTATCCAAGAAGTAGTAAAATTTTTTTGAGAATATGTGAATATGTTTATTTAGTTTTATTTCTCACTATATAGATTGAGCTTGTTTATTAATAACTATGATTCACAAGAAAAGAGAGAATGAGAGAGAAAGGGAGAAAGACAGACAGCAAGAAAGAAAGAGTAAATAGTATTATCACTAGTGCGGTATGGCAATTTCCCGCTCCTAGACTGGACTCAGTCCTGAATGCTAATTTATTTGACTAGAGTCCTGACCTCTGAGTTGGGTTCTCACCACCTTTGTCCTCCAGGGGCGGTAAACCCTGATCTTCATACAGGAGCTTGCCCTATCCTCGGCCTGAGCACCCCTCACCTGTGTAAATTTTTCACAGCCTGTCTCTCCCTGCCAAGCCACTGCATTTCTCAGCTACTCTTAGCAAACTGCCAGTGTGTAAGGTGTGCTGGGAGTCAGAAACCTGCATTGTAGGTCCTGCCTGGCCACTAGCTACGTGACCACGAGCCAGGCACATAAACGTTTTGTATCTTATTTCCCCTTCTGTGCAATGGTGGTGTCAGACGACATCATCTCTAAGGGCTCCTCCAGATTGAAAGTTTACAACCCCTCCCTTCCCCACCTCCTGGCCTCTTCCCATCTATCCTTTACCATCCTCATCCACCCCTCTACCCTCCCACTCACCCACAGAGGAATCGTCAAGGCTGATCCTCTCCCCACACTCTGCTCCAAGCCCTGGAAATATGCCATTATTGGTCATGAATTTATACAAAGCCACTTAAGCCATAGATTTTGGGTGGTTAGTCTGGAAACCTAAAACTCATGTATCATCTTTTTGTCTATTAGAGATGTATTTGTGTACATCACATTATATTAAGATGACAATGTCTAATAAAGGTTCCAATGCTTGCCTGTTAGGAGGAGACATAATATATATACTATGCAATATGTTTAATAAACATGTGCTGTCATACCTTTCCTTTTCTGATGTTTCCATGGAAAAGTTTTCCCTGTAGAGCTGAGTGTGCTACTCTGGAGTATCAGACTCAGAGACATTCTATCCTGGGCCTCACAAATTATACATAGATGTAAACTGCTTTAAGAAACATGATAAAGAGATTACTAAAATCATGAAAAAACTGGTATGATTATTCAACTTCTTATAGTTCTTTCAAGACATCTAAAAATAATTTAGCTTAGAGAAGTTCAAGGTGTCAACTTTTCAGAAGTTCAATTGTTGCCTAAAATGAAATGTTATATATGAATAGAAACTTGAAGATATTTTAATTTTTAAAAGTACCTGCCAAATTTGTTCACATAGAAAATTAAAAGATAAGTGAAAAAACAAACAGGTACATCTTTAAAAGCAACATTATGCTACTTAGAAGATACATGTGGTACACAGAACAAAAATTATTGCACATATATTTACACACAGTGTTTTGAGTTTGCACAGGGCTAACTCAAGTTGCCTTTGAAATTAAGCAGATATTTGAGATAAAATTACCTAGGTGGGAATTTTTCTGAGCCATTTGCTTGTTTATAATGATAGCTTGAAGAAAGCATACCAAGTCTGCCAAATCTGTAAATACATAGGGATTTAAAACTCTTGTCAAATAAGAAAAATGAACAAATTTAAAGCCATCTAACAGACTTCATAATATATTATATGAATATAGTAGTCTTATCTTTTCTTGGGTAGTAATATAAAAGTCCTGCATGTGTTCCCAGTACATTGATTTATTTTTAGGATAATGTAATAATTTTGTTTCTAAAAAATATTAATTATCTAGTACACCTATCTGTCCTCAGACAAGCAAGTACAGGAGTCAATTAACACTGCTCACTGTCGGCACTGAGATATCAGTCTGCTTGCTTACTGAGTGGTGAGTGGGGTGGGGGTGGGAGACCTTCACCTATAGACATGTTTGGGTCATGGAAGCTGACAATGAAAGAACATGAGCACTATTTCACAGTGTTGAAAGCACTAAGAACTTTCAACACTATGGCTGTCTCCAAACTTGATACAGTTTTCCATATCACGTCGGCCAATACTATACTCACCTATAAGATATGGAACACTTGTATTTTAAGGAAAGAAAAGAGACAATTATTTGAGTGGTGACTTATATTCCCTTTATGAAATTTACTTACGTCGTTCACATTCAAATAATAGTAAGCATACGCTATTTTTCTATATTTCAGCTTACTCAATATTGTGCTGATAACGTACATGAACACTATCTTCTTGGTTTACTCTGTTCTCCATTCATTTTAGCCAAT
Organism: Mandrillus leucophaeus; assembly: GCF_000951045.1. Lineage (NCBI taxonomy): Eukaryota > Metazoa > Chordata > Mammalia > Primates > Cercopithecidae > Mandrillus > Mandrillus leucophaeus. The sequence goes on from NW_012105276.1 coordinate 1,910,705, forward strand.
GAATGTCAGCAACCTTTCTTATACTACCTCTAAACCCAATGGGCTACGACTCTGTCCAATTTCTTGAAAGATTTAAATTCAACTTGCCTCCCTAAATTGCTATGTAAAAGAATGTTTAGGGGAGCATCTCAATTTCCTATGTTCTGAAAGTTAACACTCAGAGATAAACAGGAATCACATTTCTACTTTACATTCCAGTCATCTTCAAGCATTTCCCTTCATGCCCTTGAGCTGCTGATGCCAAGAATGCTATGTGCTCGGCTCACTCTAAGATGAAGAGTGAGTGATATGGGGCTGTCTTAGTCAGTCTGAACAGCTATTACAAATTACACAGGTTGGGTGGCTTACATGACAAACATTTATTCCTCACAGTTCTGGAATCTGGAAATCTAAGATCAGGATACTAACACAGCAGGGTCTGGTGAGGGCCTTCTTCCAGATTGCAGACAGCTGACTTCCCTGTCTATCCTCACATGGTGAGAAAAGGGCAGGAGAGCTCTCTGGGGTCCCTTTTATAACAGCATGAATCCCATCCATGAGGGCAGAGCCCGCATGCCCTAATTACTTCCCAAAGGCCCTACCTCCTAATACCATTACACTGGGGTTAGGATTTCAACATTCTGTGGGGGACATAAACACTCAGACCATAACAAGAGCCCTCTGCTTCCAGCATATATTGCTTTAATGAGAGTTATCAGGTAAGCGTTTAGCACATTTTAATCTCAAGTCAGTCAAAAACTCACAACAACAATTGTCAGCAAATAGAGAACAATTTAAATGGTAATTAAATTACTCCAGATATATATCTAACAAACTCTCTAGTTTCCACTATGCTCTACTGAAAAAAGAGTAAGTCTGCAATCATCAAAGGGTCTTAAGTCTAAAAACCAACTGCATGTCTCAAGGCATTTTACACTACTATCCAGTATAAAAGACATTCTAAAATATTAGATATTAAAGCATCCAGAACAATAATGTATGTCCCATTACAATACAGATGGGTTCCATTGTATCTACTTCAGGGAAAAAAATGTATGCTTGGGGAAACAAGAGCATTCTTATCAATCTTGAAAATGCATAATTTCCAGTATTTTCTGTTGTTTTGTTCTCAGAATACTTTGTTCCTGGGGAAATATGCTAATTTTCTTGTAATTCTGGTCTGCCTTTTTTTTTCCTAGTTAAATGAGCAAATAAAGTCAAATTTTAAGCATGAAATTAGATGTTTTCTAGGAAAAAAGTGATACGAGTATTTTTCAAGTAACTGAAAGCTATAACCATGTTTTCGCCCACTGGCTGCCCTTCAGTTCTTTGAATATGCCAAGCTCACCTGTATCTTAGGACCTCTGCACATGCTCATCCCTCTGCAGGACTGTTCATTCCCCAGATCTTCTCATTGTTCCCTTCCTCTCATCACTCTTGCCCTAGCTCAGCTGGCGCCTCTTCATTGAGGCCTTTCCTGATTAGCCCCATCTCATTTCATTGTCTTCATAGCTTTTACAGCTATTTTATATTATCTTGTTTATGTTTTTGGTTGCTTATGGATCCATAAGCTGAGATCTTGTCTATTTTGTTCACACTCTATTCTCAGCACCTAGGACAGTACCTGTCATATAGATGTTTATAGATGATTTGTTTAATTAATAAATGAATGAATGAAAGAACAAATTAACCACACGTCAACTGAGAGCTGAAGACATGTAATTTCAAATAAACTTTGTCTGATTGAATTTTATTTGATTTCAAGAAAGTTTTAACAAAGTTACATACAATAACCTTGTGAATTTGATAGAAATATCAATCTATAGCCGAGCACGGTGGCTCATGCCTGTAATCCCAGCACTTCGGGAGGCCAAGGCGGGTGGATCATGCAGTCAGGAGATCGCGACCATCCTGGCTAACACAGTGAAACTCTGTCTCTGCTAAAAATACAAAAAAAATTAGCCGGGCATGTTGGCGAGCGCCTGTAGTCCCAGCTACTCAGGAGGCTGAGGCAGGAGAATGGCATGAACCCAGGAGGCGGAGCTTGCAGTGAGCCAAGATTGCGCCACTGCACTCCAGCCTGGGTGAGAGAGCGAGACTCTGTCTCAAAAGAAATAAAAAAAAGGAAATATCAATCTAGTGACAGCTCTGTAGATTCCGTACAAGTCAAACCACTGCACCTAGAGCGCTAAATAATGCCAAGCAGGGAACTTGGTCCTGCCTTATCCCACACTATTATCAATCACTTGGAAGATGAAAATTTTAAAATCACACAATGCTGAAAAGGATAGCAAATGGGCTGGGGAACAGAATCAGGTATCAAAAAGATCTCCATAGGTTGAAAAGGCAGGATAAAACAAACAAGATGATATTTAACTAAAGCCTTGTGCATAATTTAAAAACTCAAACATGGAGAGAGGGCGTTCAGGACACCTGGCTTAACAGCAGCAGAACTGTGAAATAGCCAGCATTTTATCATTGTGAGCTTCATATGGTGAAAACACATGGCTTGACTACTAAAGAACAATTATCAGAATGTGAAATGGAACAATGTAGCAGGCTCAGGTAGGACGAACTGGGGTTACACAGGCTCAAAACAAATTATTTCATTCAATAACAGTTTCTGAGCACTTATGATGTGATGGACATTATAGATGGAACCGGAGACACAGAGATAAGAGACCAAAGTCTAGTGTGGAGTAACAGAACCCAGAGTTGTTACCACAGAGGGCAGGGGGATAATGGCAGAGGGGCAAATGAAAGTTACAGGAACAAAGGGAAAGCAAAGGCTGGAGAGGGTTCTCCAGGAAATATAACTCTTGCAGACAGATGAGCTAATTAAGAAGGTGTTATAAAAGTGGAACCAAGAACTTAGCACTATGCCAGGCACAAAGCAAGTCATAATAATAATGCTGCATACTATTACTATAATCAACATTATTGTAGTTATCATTATTATGAAAAATGAATGCACCTTGACAGCTCTTTCTTAAAGTAGAATTCCAAATAATATATGTAAAGGAAATGATGGAAAGACAAAAATCACTGTTAGGCAAACATTGCAGCAATAACTGTTGCAGGCACAAGACATTGATAAACACTGAAAGTAGTGGGCAAAAGTATGAGAAGCAGGATATCTGCATAGTCTCAAAGTATCTCTACACAAGATATTTATTACAAAGGAGAAAACAGTAATTTTATAATGGAGTGGCAGATATCATCTTTACTAACAGATCACCGTTATCACCACCAGTAATAAAACATATCAGCATCATGTGCATCTCGATATGATGAACTTGGAAGAACACGTAACTTGTGTGGTATTCTTGCCAAAAATGCATAACCCCAACCTAATCATGAGAAAATACCAGAAAACCCAAATGGATGGACAATGTACAGAGTAACTGGCCAGTATGCTTCCAAAGTGTTGATGCTATGAAAGACAAAAACTGAGGCTGGGTGCGGTGGCTCACGCTTGTAATTCCAGCCCTTTGGGAGGCTGAGGCTGGCGGATCATGAGGTCAGGAGATCGAGACCATCCTGGCTAACGCCATGAAACCCCGTCTATACTAAAAACACAAAAATAAGCTGGGTGTGGTGGCGGGCACCTGTAGTCCCAGTTACTCAGGAGGCTGAGGCAGGAGAATGGCGTGAACCCGGGAGACAGAGCTTGCAGTGAGCCGAGATCCCCTCATTCCACGCCAGCCTGGGCGACAGAGCTAGACTTTGTCTCTTAAAAAAAAAGAAAGACAAAAACTGAGGAACTATCATCATGTCTTGGAGGAGACTACGTACTATGTGGGATTCTGAATTGGATCCTAGACTAGAAAAAGGACATTAGTAGGAAAACTGGCAAAACTTGAATAAGGTTTCTACATTGGTTAACAGTATTGTATAAATGCTGACTTCCTGGTTTCTAGAATTGTTCTACGTTATGTAAGGCATTAACATAAGGGAAGGTGAGTGAAGGGTACTGGAGAACTCTGTATTATTTTTGTGACTTCTTAAGTCAAAAAATAATTCTAAAATCAAAAATCAAAAACATGGATGTGCCTGAGCCAGGAACCAGAGATTCTGCCAGGAGATAAAGGGGATAAGGAGAGGCTGACTCAGACATGAATTCTACATATTGAGACTCCTAGGTTAAACCATGTCAGGAAAAAGACTGTATGAATGATATAGTGTACAAAGCCTGGGGCTATAAATACCAAAAAGTTGGCTGTAACCAGGAAAATGTAGTGAGAACATCCCTGAATTAGTTGGTTCTCAGGACAAAGTTGAACCTATTCTTGATGACTCAGCTCCATTATCAAGAGCATCAAGCAACACTTTTGAAACACAGTGGCTCCCAGGCTCCTAGGGTGTGGTATGCTGCCCTCTCCTACAATGCTTTTGGAATCCTGAAGGCTTTTATTTTATTTATTTTTTGAGACGGAGTCTCACTCTGTTGCCCAGGCTAGAGTACAGTGGCGTGATCTCGGCTCACTGCAAGCTCTGCCTCCCAGGTTCATGCCATTCTCCTGCCTCAGCCTCCCAAGTAGCTGGGACTACAGGTGCCCGCCACCATGCCTGGCTAATTTTTTTTTTTTTTTAGTAGAGACAGAGTTTCACCATGTTAACCAGGATGGTCTCCATCTCCTGACTTCGTGATCCGCCCACCTCGGCTTCTCAAAGTGCTGGGATTACAGGCGTGAGCCGTGCTTGGCCTATTTTTTTTTTTTTTTTTTTTTGAGATAGGGTCTCACTCTATTACCCAGGCTGAAGTGGAGGGGCACAATCTCGGCTCACTGCAGCCTCGACCACCCAGGCTCAAGCAATCCTCCTACCTCAGCCTCCCAAGTAGCTGGGACCACAGGCACTCACCAAGACAGCTGGCTAAATTTTTGTATTTTTAGTAGAGATGGGGTTTCACCATGTTGGCCAGGCTGGTCTCCAACTCCTGACTTCAAGTGATCCGCCAGCCTTGGCCTCCCAAAGTGCTGGGATTACAAGCATGAGCCACTGTGTCCAGCCTGCCTTTTTTTTTTTCTTTTTATTAAACAAACATTTAAACAATATAGTTTTAGATTTAGAGGAAATTTGTGAGGTTACTGCCAGGAGTTACAATGTACTCCACCGACTAATAATATCATACATTTATCACAATTTACACACCAATAAAAATATATTATCCACTAAAACCCACACTTTTTGCAGATTTCCTTGGTCTTTACCTAATGTTCTTTCCTGTTCCAGGATCCCATCCAGGATATCATATTACATTTATTACTCATATCTCCTTAGGCTCCTTTTGGTTGAGACAGTTCCTCAGATTTTCCTTGTTTTTGATAACCTCGACAGTTTTGAGGAGTACTGGTCAGGTATTTTATAGAATGACCAACCATCAGCTGGAATTAGTCTCATGTCTTTCTCATGATTAGCCTGAAATTATGGGTTTCCAGGAGGAAGACCCCAGAGGTAAAGTGCCATTTCATCACATCATATCAAGCATAAACACTAGCCTGACTTACCACTGTTGATGTTAACCTTGTTTACCAGACTAGAGCAGTTATTTGTCAGGTTCCTCCCCCTTCCCACATTGCTCTTTGGAGGGAAGTCACCACACACAGCCCACACTTAAGGAAAGGACAAGTTATTATGACCCACTTCTTTGAGGGTGGAAAACCTACATAAGTCATTTGGAATTTCTCTGCACAGATTTGTCTGTCTCCCTCATTTATTGATTGATTCAATCATTTATTTATATCAGGATGAGTACATATTTCATAGTTTGGGTTATAGTTCATTACTACTTTATTTTGTTGCTCAAATTATTTCATCTTTGGCCACTGTGAGCTATTTCAGTATCTCCTGTGTCCTGTGTCCCTCTGATAGAACTTCGTCATTGTGGGTTTTTTAAGCTCTTCCTTATTTTCCAGCACTACAAAATACTCCAAGTTCATCTTGCACATTCCCTGCTCCCACTCTAGAATCTGGAATCCGTCATTCGGCCAGGAGTCCTGGTTGCTTTTACAGGATAATGGTATTAGAAACCAAGATCTGGATGTAAGGTATGCTTGTTGCTGCTGGGACATTGTTGCTTTTAGGCTCTCTCAGCTGACACAGCAAAGAAACTGTGTGTGTACTAACTTGAGTATATACACATATCTATAAATATTTCTTTGTATTTTGTATCTATACCAAGCTAAACATGAATTCATACCATTATCTCCAATTCAAATCCATTACCACATGGATCATTTCTTTTTTTTTTTTTTTTTTTTTTTTTTGAGGCGGATTCTTGCTCTGTCACCCAGGCTGGAGTGCAGTGGCATGATCTTGGCTCACTGCAACCTCCGCCTCCCGGGTTCAAGCGATTCTCCTGCCTCAGCCTCCTGAGTAGCTGGGATTACAGGAGCCCGCCACCACGCCCAGCTAATTTTTGTATTTTTAGTAGAGATGGGGTTTCAACATGTTGGCCAGGCTGGTCTAGAACTCCTGACCTTATGATCCACCCACCTCAGCCTCCCAAAGTGCTGGAATTACAGGCATGAGCCACCGTGCCCAGCCCACATGGATCATTTCTCTCCTTGCTGATCTATAACTTTCCATTCCAAAGTGAGAAAACAAGGCCCTCATGATCCACTATCCATTTACTTATTATTCAATTCCAGTATACATATATAATAGTTTCAGAATCATTAACTTTTATCCTCATGGGAAACAACTTTATCGAATATAGTGCTTGCATATAGTTCTTAAGTTACTTAGGTTAGTACCCTCTTTCATTCACTTTCTTCAGTGAGTTTATCCTGTACTTTGTAATACAGTTGGATTCTTCTGTCATAGTCTGAATTTCATCCTGGGATCCTCCAACCTCCTAAATGACCTTAGAAAATCTGGATACATTAATGTTCCATATATGTGCTGTAAAGTTTTATGGGTTTTGACAAATGCATAGTGTCACGTCTCCCCTGGTGCCTTTTTACATCTTTTCGGTTTTCTCCTGTGGCATCAGATAATAAACTCAGGATATGATCAGTCCACCCCTCTCTAAGAAACCTCCCTCCCTGTGGTTCCCTAATCTGTCATTAGCCAAGAAACTAAGTAACTGAGGCGGTAACATTATAGAGAAAATAGTAAGAAGAATGCCATGCCTTAGCATGCCATAGGACTCTCGTCCTATCCCATATTTTAAGTTCATTATACTGCTGCAGAAATTTTGATTGCATAAAGCTTAAGAGGATAGCATATAGGATAGAAAGAATTAGCAATGAAAACACCTTAATAGGCTGAAAGGGGGGCCAAACCAAAAAAAAGGTTAGATTACCAGGGAAGTTAATAATTTGATTCAAAAATTCAAGAGTACAGGGAAAGAGATCTAGTTTAGTTACTGCATCTATGAGATACTTCAGTGTTTTCATAGGTTGAAAGCTTGGTATGAGGCAACAAAGGGACTTGCTCATCAAAAAACCATTACTAGGCCAATGACCAGGACAGGGGAGGAGACAGTCTGCGCTTGTCAGATCATGTGTGTCACTCTGTGTTCTGTTCAGTTCCGGGCATCAAAGTCCAAATGTGACAACTACTAAATGAACCAGAGTTGTGAAAAGTCTAGAAAAATTCACTCGACAAGCATTTAGTGAATACTACCATTCGTATAAGGTATTATAATATGTGCTAGTGTCCAAGGGTGATAATGACGAAAATAAGAATAATAAAAAAGAGCATATCATACCCAAGCACTGCTCACTTCATGTGTATTAATTAACTTAATCAAATAAATCGGCTCTTTGTGACCCTTCAAGATGTCTAAGGTTTCCAGATTTATGCCCATGTAAATGAAAAGTATATTCAACAAGTCATATTTAATCATTTATTCTCCCACATTTTACACTTTTCTCCCATTTTTTTCTTCTAAGAAATAAAATTTAAATAACAAATCACCAAAACAGCACACATCCATCATTTGGCATCGCTTTTTAAAAATGTCTTTTTAAAACATTTTTTAAAACAGTAATATGCCCCATTTAAAAATGTCTTTTTAAAAAGTGACTTTTTGATTACAAAGTTAATGACATTCAATAACGAAAATTTGGAAAATATAAATACATAGAAGTAAAAGAATCAAAAATCAAGTAAGTTTCTGACCACTGTTAATATTTATGGCATTCCCTTCCACTTTTTGCTATGAATAAATTTGCAGTTTTCTTTGAAGTTATCATTCTACATATGCATATTTGTATTTGACCTGATTAACCTCACATGCATATTTCCATTTTATTAAGTAGGCTGCTGTTACTGCCAATTTATGGGCTGTGAATGCACCATATGTTTTGAGATAAAAACTGAGGAAAACGTTTCTTTCTTCTCACCTTATTTAAATTGCTTATTATTAAGTGCTTTACGGTTTCTAAAAAGATGTTCTTGTCTTTACAATAAATGAATGCTAACAGAAAGAGAGAAGCAGCCTCTTAATTGCTACTATGATTTAACAAGCACTTACCTTATCGGATAAGGAAAAATTTTACTGAGTGAGCTAGAGTAGAAGAGTTACTAGATCCTTCTTCCACTACTTAAACTTCTATGAAGAAACTTAGAGGAAAAAGAAAATCCTAAATGTGACTTCCATCCCTTAAGAAGTTACAAATGACCTCCCCTGTCTGGGGTTCTTGAGAAGAGCACCTCCCTGTCTTGAGACTTGAGAAGAGTCTCTCCCTCTTCAGAGATTAAATGAATTGGCAAATGATAAATCTTAGGATATTTAAGTTTCCACTAACTGACATGGATGAGGCACTACACTCTTAAAAACGGGAGGAAAAATTTCGAAGGCAATGAGATTCATCATGGATGAGGTATGATATGGAACAGATTCTCCCATTACTATTCCTCTCCCCTCTCTCACCCCTTAACTTTTCTTTAAGGAGGAAAAGAATAGAAGGAAAAATGCAAGTAAGTGAGGTAAAGCATCTCAACAAACCAGAATAATTTTACATTGCGAAGACTAAGCAAAATAGCATTTGTCTGTATGTCCAAGACATATCAGGTTACATCTTATGAAAACTGATGTAAAGGAAACCAGGGAGTGAACTTAAAATGACGCCTTGCCTATTCTGCCTCCACAGCCTGCAGCCTGAAGCCATGGTTTGAGGAATTGAGGATCTTGTAAGAGAAAGACCGCAGGGCCATGCTCTGTACACCAGATCTTCACTGATGCCCAAGCACAACGTGCTTATTCCCTCAAAGAAAACAAAGTTAAGGAAGACAGTAAATACCAGCAACAGTAGAATAAGGGTTCTCTGAGGGGTCCAGACTGATGTTTCTTAGTGCACATATATAGGAAACTTACTATTGCCTTTTTGCCCTTTTCAAACACCCTCACTTAAAAATCTCTTCCTGCAGGCTGTTAAATGCGCTGGTACTATCCTTACTAGGATGTATTCACATCATTATTAAGTTAATGCATTCTAACACTGTCAGGACATTAATTATCAAGGTGGAAATGAAATGGAAAGCAGAGGAATGTGTCCAGATATGAATTTCCTCATCATTCTTTAAAAGGAAAAAGTGTTTCTGGGCCCTCATGTTTCTTTTATGACTCATAATACATGTATCCATGCATCCATACTTTATAAACAATGCTATATGCAGCATTTTAGGTAGAAAGACCATCATGAACAAAGGCACTGAGGAGAACTGAGTTCATGTCTAAGGTTAAGATCCCTGATGTGAATGAAGCCAAAAATTTGTACTGAGTAGTCAGAAGAAATAAAGTCAAAGGGTAAGATTTTGCCAGATGTCAGAGGACATCAAAATTTAAAGGGAGTGTAGTTTTATATTAAATATTATAGGCAATAAATAAATATATAGGCAGCGGACAGATGGTACAGATTCACAATAACATAAAATAGGTTTAGAATGTATAGTCATACCATGGTATATGAGATCTGTGGTGTGGTTGTGGGGAGAAGGGAGGATGAGAGATACCAGCAATTGTCCGGGAGGTTGCTGCCATAACTTAGCTGGAGGCAACATTGAGCATATCAGTGGGACTGAGGTAGAAAGTGCAAACGCAGCATCTTAAAAGAAGAAACGTAGGTGGGAACTGTAACAGTTTGGGTATAAGGCACAAAGGCAAGGAAAGGTTCCTGATGCCAAGATCCAACAGTATACCATTTAAGTAATTGTTATTACCAGTTACTGTGCCATTCTCTGGTTCCAAGCATATCTGAGTTTTATAAACCTAATTTCTTTCCATTGTCAAGTCAGGTCTGAGAGGAATGATAATTCTAGTTTCCAATGAGAAAGCTGGGATCTTCGAGACATTAAGCAGCTTGCTAAAGGTCACCCTGCTTCTAGAGTTGGGGTTTGAACCCATGTTTATCTATTTCACTCCATGGTTCTTATCTACTCTAACGCTTCCCCAGTGTCAAAGCCTGAAAAAACAGAAGGAACCTGCTCTTCACCATAAATCCTTACCTAAATAAATGCATGCCCCTAAATATTCAATGCGTATCTTTGCTTCATTAGTTAGAGTGTAACATCGCACATACGATTTCTGATATCTGGATGTGAATATATATGGCAAGTGGGAGCTCCAAAGTGCTGAACAGATGTTAGGTATTATTTTTATTATTATGTGGGCGTTTTCCTTCAGTGACTAACGTCAGGAAATAGAAAGGGCTCCATTACACACAAAGTCTACCTCGTCTACAGCCCACCCTAATACTTACTGTGAGATCATTTTCTTTTATAACAAGATATAAAGAACAAATGAAGAATCTGTGTTCACACATTAAGGATTCTTGCAGAAAAGCCCATCTGCAATTTTAGGTGCAGGCTGTAGCATGACTAGATGCTGCTCAAACAACGTGCCCTACTTTCTTCAGCAATGAGAAAGGAAGAAAAGGTTAACATGAAACACACTCTAACCTAGCTGGTTTGCTTTCCTACAAACTTTACCTACAAAGAATCAGTAATAATAAATAAAAAATAAATAGATCAAAGTATCCACACTGATAGGATCAGATGCCCTTCCTGAGTTGGATGCTGGTAGTGGGTATTTGTTTGGGTTTTCAGAAAGCACCCAGCTTTTCTAAAGTCCCTATGTCTCTCCACTGAGAGATTCACAGGCTGCTAGTGCTGAACAGAATCTGACGGGTTGTTTTACAACGGAGGTAATTAGGGTCCTAAGAGATGAACATTCAGTGCTCTGCGTTTTCTGTCTGATCGTCAATATGTCAATTATACCACTTGAACAACATGTTAGATGTTCTGGAGCATGCAAGGGGTCTGTCAATAGCACCTCCTGTTTTTTCTTTCTTGTTTCCCTACCTAGCTGAAACCCCCTAGTTAGTGATTTTAACAACGGCCTTAAAGGCCCAGAATCCACAGCCTAGGCCAGCTGCTCCAGGGCATCTCTCTCCAGCAGGTACTTTACTGAGACGTTCCAATATCAGTGCTGACCAGGCCCCCAGTGAGGTGTGTTGTTCATCTCCTCCTCCCTTACCATCTCAGGGTGCCCCTGCACTCAGAAAACCCAAGAGTTCCTTCCCCTTACCCTCTGGTCATGCTTGGATCTCCCCTATTCTCAAAAATAAAATCCTATTTTAGTCCAACTAAGATCAGATTGGATCTTAGTTGATCCAACTGGATCTAACTGCTTCAATCTGCCCACTACATTGCTATCAAAAGCAGTTTCTCAAAGTACCCTCTGAAATAAGTTTCTGAAAATACTGCCCCCTTAACACACACACACACACACACACACACACACACACACACGCATACACACATATTTTAAGGGATGGGGGTCTCACTAAGTTGCCCAGGTGAAAGTGCAGTGACTATTCAAAGGCGTGATCATGCACTATACCCTCAAACTCCTGGCCTCATGGGATCCTCCTATCTCAGCCTCCTCAGTAGCCAGGACTACAAGCAGGCATCACCACGCCCAGCTCTGGAATTCCTCTTTAAAAACTCCACTACCTGCTAAATAAAGTCTAAACTCCCTTGACTGGCAGTTGAAGCCCCATCCACTATCTGCCCTTGTCTTCTCTCCTAATCTCTCCACATTTCTCCATATGCCCTAGACTCATTACCAGGCAGAACCCCAGGTTGTTTCCTGGGCTTAGCAAGTGGCCATTTCTGGTGTTTGGCATGCCTCTTTTTTTCTCATGTGGAACTGCCACCTAGTTTCCTAGGCCTGGCTCAAATGTCACTCTTTCTAAAAGAACTACTCTCTATTATAGCAACACGTCAATTTCTGTCTTGCAATACAGTTATTTATCCATTAATCCAATCAACATTTATTAGCACTTTGGCACCAGAACTCTGCTGGGAATACAAAAACACTTGGAGTTTGACATACAAATAATGAAACGGTGAAAAATTTAAATAGCGGGATATGCTTCTGGAGGTAGTGTGGTTTTCTTCTCCTAGATAGACTATAACCTCCCTGAGGACAGGGGATGAGCCCTTTTCTGCATTCATTATCTCCCACAGCATTTACCATCTGTGGACTCAGCACTTGCAGGGTATCTCACAGAGTAAATACAAAGGTATTATAATTTCTCTGCTTATCCTTGAGTAGACTCGCATTAATCAATTCTTTAAATTTCCAACAGCCAGTCCAGTGCATGGCACGTAGTACTCAAACAGCAAAGCTAATGAAACAAATGAATGGTAGGAAGCAAGAAATAAATTACCATGACAGCAGGGATATCTCTACCTTATTCACCGTCATGTTCCTGGGGCCCGGAACAGGGCTTAGCACATAAGGGGACCTAACAAACGTATGCTAAATAGCCATAGCTACTGTTCTACAGGAACTTGTTTCTCAAACAACTGCCAAAGTTTCTAGTCTCCTGTCCCAGGGTGCATCCAAAAGCTTCGTAGGCAGTATATAACAAGAAACATAGGTCCTGGTCCTAACTCTGATGGTGGTGAGGCCTTCTCTTCCTCTCTCTGGCAGCTGCTCTGCTGGGCAGGGCCTCAGGAGTCCCAGCCCCTCCCACTGCATTACTCCATCACCAAGGCAGTGGACATGAATGAACCACTTGCAGATGAAGACTCATGAATAGCTCGCAGAGTTAAAGTTAACAGGGCCAACTCCATCTCTTAATTCATGGCCAGGGGCACCCTCAGCACGGCCTTGCTGTTCCGGGCCAAGGGTCATCAGGCCAATGATCACTCAACTATGAATATGGAAATAAGAAACTAAAAATGAGAAGCTAAAATGAAGTTCAGTGAGGCTGTTCCAGGTTAATGGATGGAAATCACAATTCATGCCTAAGAAAAGGTGTGATCATGCCTTTTCATGCCATTCATGTCTTGAGCCCCCTTAGGTCCTCCCTTCCACTTGCCTTATTACTATAAACATTTCCTTCCTTCCTTCCACCATAGCTCCCCTTGCTTCTTCTTTTCTCCATCTTACTCATCTGACAAACCACAGTTTTGTTAAGTCCAAATCTCCACCTACTCTGCAACGGTACCCGGGCTGCTGAACATGTTTGGAGAAAATCAGTCACTATACTGACTGACAAGTACTGTTTCAAACTTACGACCACTAATCTCAGGTGGGTCCTTAGCTTAGCCTGGCAATCCTAGCATATTTCCCAAGTAATCATTCTTCCTTTTTTTAGATGACTATTTCATACATTCTCCTCTCTTTAGAAATCTCCTCCCCACCCTCAGCTGGAAAACTTTGCACTTTGTATGTTCCAAAGAATATGCAATCGAAGGAGAATTTCCACATACTCCCACTTTTACCAGCCTTCCTGTTGGCTGAATAGAGGACTGGATGAAAAATGTCCAAAGATGTAAAGAACCATAAAAGAGAAATCATTGGACTGGGAGGATTAGGGATAGAAATGGAGCTGGAAACGAGACAGGCCAGTAAACAGAAGAGATTAATAATGGAATAGTTAGAACCCATAGGTAAAAACTTGCTTTTCATTCTGTGGGAAATGGAGTGCCATCAAAAATTTGACTTTCCAGAGTAATTTCTAGGATCATCTGAGGCAAAGTGTTTAATGCAAAATACATTGGCACTGGAATGATGAGCTTTAGATTCCAGTGCTAGTGACATGTATTATGTAACAAATATATTATGTATTACATATATCATGTAATATGTACACTGTATTACATTATGTAATGCAGTGGCATACATACATATTTTAGCAATAACATGTTGTGCTTGAAAAAATTAATCTAACATTCTATATTTGGAACAGAATGAATGGATCAGTTCAAAGACTAGTACAACAGTCCATGCAAAAAGAAATAAGGTGTTGAATTCGAAAGGTGGAAGAGCGATACAAAGGAAATATATATAAGGGTATCTAGCTGGTTGGGAGAGAGTTGCTGTTTTAAATCCTATTTTCTGATTTAGATACACTAATATTTATTACATCCTTCCTATATACATATAAGACACCAAGCATAGAACTTTCACACACTCATGGGCAAGTTTTATTACCTCTCATGTTATGGATAAAGAATCTAAATCTCTGCAGAATGTAGAACACTCAGCAAGTAAATGGTAGGCCAAAAAAAAAAAAAAAAAAAAGGAAATCAAACCTAGGTCTCTTCTTTCTGATTTATGACAAATGTCCAACCTAATGAGATTTCACATTATTACAGTCTAGCCCTGGAATCTAAAGCTCATCACTCCAATGCCAATGTATTTTGCATTAAACACTTTGCCTCAGATGATCCTGGAAATGAATCTGGAAAGTCAAATTTTTATTTTGGATTAGATAATTTGACCCTAGTCTACATTTCTCATCTCTTATCCAGTTCCCTGTCCCCACAAATTCTACAGTCAGCTACAGTAGACTACTCAACATTCCCTGCTTACACATCTATACCAAATTTCCTCCTTGCCCCTGACCAATTTCCACATCAGTAAAATGAGGGTAACAGTACCAAACGTCGTAGAGACATGCAAAGCACATAGATAAATGTCTCACACATACTAAACACCAAATAAATGTTAATAATTATTATCTTGCCTCTTTTGACCTTACTTCTTTTGAAGTTCAGTCCACACTACCTCTCTAGATTGCTCCAGGAAGAATTAAATGGCTCCTACTTACCTTTTTGTAATTCAATTTTAACACATTTCATAGTTTCATTTATATTCTAGCTAACCTACGTGTCTCTTTTTCCAATTACAATGCAAAAGCAGCACCATATTTGTATTTTTATCCCTCATGAAGCTAGCACAGTGTGATGGGTACAGCAGGTCCCAAACAAATAACTACCGAATACAGTCAAGTATACTATAACTAGTACATTGTTAATTAATTTTAAAATAAATTTGTAGGGAAGAAATGATTATACAACATGCATCATTAGAACAATGGTGTCTACTAGTGTGCCGCATTTGATAGTCTCATTCACCTATGATTTAGGAAAAAAGAAATTGTTTCTTGTACACAATATCATACATAAGGTAACACAACAGATTGACCAGGGAAGTATTTTTGTTGTAATATCTTTGAAGTATACAATATCCCAACACACAAAACCATCTCACCAACTTCCTATCCATTTCAACATCCCTACCAGAATCATCTGAGCTTTTCCAAGGTCTTTCCATAGCAAACTACTGGACGGCTCTCGTTCTCAACAATTGTTTCCTTACAGTGAGCTGACATGGGTCTGCTCAAAATCTCTCCTCATTAATTCTAGCTCTGCAATTTATATTAATAAGGCTTATACCCCCAGGAAATTGATAATTGGAACCACCTTCTAAACTGCAAGCTGCATCCCCAAACAAAAGGGGAAGAACACACACGGAATTTATAGCAGGATAAACTCTTCCACTGCTTACTCTTTTTCAGCTGAAGAGATACAAATGGGTGTCAACGGCTGTAGATAAGAGTGCTAGAAAAGCATAGATAAAGTCTAGCAGGCAAATGCAGCAGGGAGATACAGAGCAGGGGGGGTGCACGGATGTGCACAGAAAAATAGGGCCTGCAGCCAAACAGCTGTGCTTACTGGGCAATCCAATCCCTCATGGGCCACATCTCATCAGAGACTTCTTTTTTTTTTAGATGGATTTTCACTCTTGTTGCCCAGGCTAGAGTGCAATGGCACGACCTCAGCTCACTGCAACCTCTGCCTCCTGGGTTCAAGTGATTCTCTTGCCTCAGCCTCCTGAGTAGCTGGGATTACAGGCACCCACTACCATGTCTGGCTAATTTTTTGTATTTTTAGTAGAGACAGGGTTTCACCATGTTGGCTAGGCTGGTCTCAAACTTCTGACCTCAGGTGATTCACCTGCCTCAGCCTCCCAAAGTGCTGGGACTACAGGTGTGAGACACCGTGCCTGGCCCTCATCAGAGACTTCTATACTTCCATATCCTCCTTCCCTAAGATGACTAAAGTTTCAGGTTGTAGATGGTTTCAACCTAGAGGATATTAATAGTTGACCATGTTCTCATTCCTTCTGCTCTAACTATAATGAGTCCATGGAAACTCTAAGCAAGTTCAATGCATCTCAGATATATTCAAACACAATCTAGAATTAGCAAAGACAACCAACAGAACAATGTGGCCTGTAGAATGGGGCTATTTGCATAAGAAAATACCTCTTGCCATCTAGCCAAGGCCTTCTTCTTATATTATGTGCTAATCAAGGGATGTTGGCAACACCATCTTACAGATCAAAAAGGCAGCTTGACGAGCAACTGCTGAGCACATAATATCGGCTGAACACTCCGCTGTTCGAGCCTTGGATAACAGATCTGGGCATTAAAAAGTACTGTCACATCATTGCTGTCTCAGGAAACTTAAAAGCAGATTTTCAAGCTGCACTCACTGGCTTCTGGGAAGTTTTCAAGTGATCTTGTTTATCCACTGCAAGTCTACAGAACTAGATAATTAGTAAAAAATACTGAAGATGACAGAGTTAAGAAACAGCCACTGGATTTTAAAAACCCATAGTGACATGATTCTGAATTTTCTTCACTTTTCAATTTCTATTACTGCTATCATTTACAGAAACAATGGGAACTCGCACCTCTCAAACGGTTCCTGCCAGTCCTGCTCAGCGTCTATAAAAGGAAAGGCACTAAGCATACTCATGTTAGGAGATTCTGACACATCTCAAGATAAAATAGAAACATACTTCCTTTCAAATATTACTATGATTTCTGCTTAGGAACAAGAACTAACACTAAGAAACAGTCTGCTTCTAAATAAAACTGCCTAGTTTATTTTTGAAGAGTTTCATTTATCTATAAAAGTTTGCAGTGACCATCAATAAAACCCAGACAATACCATACCATGTATGTCACATGCTGGACCCAACTGTGTTAACTGTAATGGACCTGCGTGGAAGGAGATGAGCCACAGCTGGTCCCTAAATTAGGAACAGGCTGCATTAGCCACATTTTAGGAACAGGCTGCATTAGCCAGGTTAATATACAGATTACCCTGGAACTCAGAATCCACTTTCCTTAAAACAAAAAAGGGGGAGTGAGGCAAATATGTAAGGATTATTTTCTTAGATTAGGCCACAAAATCATGAAATAATAATAACAATAATTAAGAAGAGCAAACACAAAGTTTTTACTACGTGCAAGGTATTTTTAAAGCACATACACACTTAAAGCTCATAAAAATTTTAAAAGGTACTGTTGTTATCCTTATTTTGCAAATGAGGAAACTGAGGCAGAGAGAAGTTAAGTAACTTGACCAAGGTCAAAAAGCTGTAAGTGGCAGAACTGGATCCTCACAAGTAACTCTTAATAAACACAAATTTAAAAAAAAATAGTAACAGAGAGAGAAAGAACTGTTTGAAGTTTCTTCTAAAATACATCCCATCTAGATGGTCCTTTCCTTAGACTCCCTCTTCCCAGAGGCCTAAAGCAGACCCTTGTCACATTTGGCATTTTACAGCCAATCCCAATCTGAAAGCTTCACTTTAGTTCTGCATTATCCAACATGGTAGCCACAAGTCAAATGTGGCTATTGAGGTTTAAATTAATTTTTAAAATTGATTGAAACTAAATAATATGAAACTTTCAGTTACTTAGTCACATTTTCAGCACTTCATGTGCTCACTATCCAAACTTCAAGGGCCAGTGGCTACCATATTGGAGAGCAGATAGAAACTTTTCAATCTTCATATAAAGTTACTTGGTCAGCTATCCAACCAACTTTGTCTATAAAGGACTGAATGCTAAATATTTTAGGATATTTTAGGCTTTGAAGGCAGCATAGTCTTCGTAACAACTACTTGCCTCCATCAATGTAGTGCAAAGCATCCACAGACAATATATAAACTAATGAATGTGGCTATGTTCCAAAGAAACTTTATTACAGAAACAGGCAGCTGTCCTGCAGGCCACGGTTAACTAACCCTTATTCTAAATGACTCTGGAGTTTTCACATGGATTTTCCCTTAATATCTGATCTCCCACTACCCTGCCACCTCTCTGCCCTAACCAGGCAGGGAAATAATTGCATCAGAATTATAGAACCTCTCTGCACTCTCTGTGGAGAGAAACCTGTCTTATGTAACTCTCTTTTCTTATTTCATCTCTTTCCCCTCACATGGGAGGTGCACATCCTTTAACTCCACAGTTTTTAAGAAGCTTAAAATAGAGATTTTTGGGCTCCATCTGCAAAGGCTGATTTAATGGGTCTGAGGTGGAGCCCAGGAATCTGTACAGTAAATGAGCCCCATGGCGGTTTTAATCCTGGGAGTGTGTGGACGACAGTATAAAAACACTACTTGCCATTTAAACAGTAGGTATGAGAAGGAATGAAGAGGATAAATTCTTTTCTAGTAGCTGTAATTCCCCAACCACAGAGAAAAAGCTATCACTTAACTTGAGCCCAGGGAAGTCCAGGCATCAGCAGAGCAGATGAAGGCACAACTGAAGCTTTCAACGCGTTCAGCAGGAAAGAGCTCTGAGTGGATGGAAGCCTGGAGAAGAGTGGTATCTGCCTGGCCTGGGAGGCAGGGGTATTAGGAGCTTTTCAAAAGGACCTCAGGGGCTGACATGCTCCATACCCAACATGCTCCCAAAATACGGAGTCCCACCCTATCTGGTGTTCCTGAAAGCCATCGGTGGCACTAATAACCTTTCAGAGTCTTTATTTTTTAAATTCCTTTACAAATTGATTCATTCATTATTAGCTGTGACCTTGTGCAAGTTCCTTAACATTCTGGTGCCTCAGTTTCCTCATAAAATGAAACAGTATACAAAGGGTTCTTGTGAAAATCAAATAAAGTAATATTTGCAAGGCACTTAGAACACTGCTTGTCACAGAGTAAGTGCTCCATAAGTGTTTGTTAAATATATAAAAATTGCATTTAACATTTAATATGCACCTTCTATGTGCTGAGTACAGTGTCGGATGACAACATATAGAAATAAAGAAGACCTTAAAAGAGATGGAAGTTACACTGTTGTATATGAAAGGCTTTCTCTGACCATGTAACACCCCCTTCTCTCATTGCTCTATCTCTTTATCTTGCTTAACTTTGTTATTAGCACTTATTAAAGGATATCTAATAGATATCCATGAAATGCATGCTTATCAGACTCATCTACTATACGGTCTTCATAAAGATAAGGATTTTGTTATATTCACAACTGTATAATCTGGCTTCTAACACAGTGCTTGGCATTCAGCAAATGATCAAAACTATAAAATAAATGAATGAGTGAATGAAGAACATTTAATGGACACCTATTATGATATTTTGTAAAGACCAGATAGTTAAATGTTTTAGAGCTTCTAACTTTTAATCACATGCATATTTTAAAACTTGAAATCTAGTAAACTTCTCTCATATTAAAAGAAATCCAACAGCAATGCCTGTCAAAAAGGCATTTGTGTTTTCAATCAATTCCAAAAGATTCTACCTGGTTACTTAACCTGTACAAAAAAATATTGGTTTATAGCTTTATATAGATACATTTTTTATTCCCATATTATTCTTGAGAAGTAAGGATGGAATAGATATTCCCCCCACTAAATAAGGAGACAACAGGCAGGAGAAGTTGCCTTGTCCAGACACAACTAGATCAGCAACACTAAGTGATTCAAATTCCCATTACAGGAACATATTCCCACTGTATAGGAACTACTGCAATGACGATCATGGTAAAGTCTCAGTAGAACTAAGAATTAAATGGATTTAGGAATAAACATTCTCACTCATCAATTCAGCCAGCCTCTTCTTCCACCAGCTTCTTAACATCTTTGGATTACTGCTTAAGTCATTATTCTTACCTTTATTTATGAACAACAATTATACACCTTAAATGCCACCTTTTGGCTACGAGTCAATCCAACATCTACAATTCAGATTACTGCAATACTTCATCATTGCTAGATAATAATGACATCCTTTGTCAATACATACTGAGTGGAGAGGAAGGCAGAATCCATAGATAAATGGCAACATGTGGACCCTATCCTTAGTAAGCATGGGTTTTTGTTCTTTTTTTAGGTGATAAAGCCACTGAAGGGTAATAGTAATCTTCATTACTCCTGACATAACGAATCCAAATATTATGCCTCACTTACCAAACACACACAAATAGTTTCTTACTTCTCAAGGAATAATAAAGGAAAATAGATTCACATTTCGAGGTCATAGAGTCCAACTCTATCTCATTATAGATGAGAAAACTGAGTTCCAAAGAAGTTAGAGGACTAGTTCACCACACCTAAAACTCTAGTCTTCTGCCTCCCAATTTAGGGGTCTACAATTCTGAGCTTGATAATCCACATAAACTGGCAACTCTTCCTCCTAGTTTTTCCGTTTATGATGTTTTCAGCTTTGTCTAGGAGAAATGTATTCATTAAACAAAGTACCTACAAACCCTTTCATCGTAAGTGCTCCATAAATATTTGAGTGAAGTGAACCAAATTTGGGTATGACTTATCGCCATAGGAAGCAGAATGCTTAACACTTAAGACTATTCCATTTGTGATTTTTGGTTTCCATAGTGATAAATAACATTTACTGCTACATGTGGTCTGGCTAACATCTATGAACAAGCATTTCCTGATGAACGGCAACTCCCACAAGATACAATTTCCCAAATACTTCAGGCAGCTGATGAGGAAAAAAAAAACACTGCCCATAGAAAAGATTAATAACCTATTAGGTCATTCATTATCAAAGGGCACTCTAAATTTGCTATGATATGGCTGATTCTCTGACTTTATAAATTTGTTTCAGGAATGTTAAGGGAAAACATTCAGGCTTTGCCAACCAACTTAACAGACAAGATTATAAAATTTAGGTTTACAAGAAACATGCCATAAATTTGATTCAACAAATTATGATAGTTTTCAATCCTACATGATGACAAAGATATATTTCATATTTTAACTCTCCAGCTGTTAGTCTTTGATAATAACACCCCTCTTCTAAAAGTGTCCATTGTGTATCTGGAACCTATCAATAGTCAGTCAATCTGGACATACACATGGAGCTGTGTACAAAGAGGAGGCCACTGAAAGGAAGTCATGAGCTTCAATATCCACCTAGTGATTTGCTGCCTCCAGCTTGCTTTTGTGTTTGGTAGTTCTGTTTAAGAACTAAACTTACCAAAATGTTCTAGTATTAGGGCATTAAAAATACAAGGAGAATCTAAAAAGTGTATATATGCAATTATACATTTAGAAATACTTTTTCTCCCAGCTTTCTCTTAACAGAAGGCTGTAACACAGAAATTGATATAGAAGCCTTTGCTATTTTGCAACTTTACATTGACAGCTTTGAGGGGTTGTTGAGTTACAGGAGAGGGGGTCAAATTTTTCAAAGAGGACGGGTTGAATTAGTATCCTGATGTTCCCTGGATCTCTATGATCTCTCCCCTGTACAATTACAGAAGCCTGTACACACTGTTTCTAAGAACATTTCACCAAAATTGCCTTTGGTGAGAACAAGACAACTGTTCACAGTCTGGACAGAATAAGTAAATTTTCTGGATTAAAAGTCTGCTTGTAATACCAATTTTTATTCATTTTGGGTCACAAACTATTCCTATCTAAAATCCCCAAGATGCTATCTTAATTTCAACTCTACGTTAATCCTATCCTAAACTTGTGGAAATTAAGCAAAATATTAAGAGTTTGACTTCTTAAAAGCATTCATGCAAGCTTTGCACACACATTACTAATCACGTATTGTTTACCTGACACAGTGTAGGAGACACAATGGTGCAGGTTCTCTAGTGATGCACCTTCATCTAAGAGGGGAGGGGCAAAGTTGGGGAAAGATTGCAAAAACCCACTGCATTCATCTCAAGGAAATGCAGTCACATTAAGCAAGCAGAGAGAACCCGGAAGAAAGTTAAATAGCTAAATACAGACACTTCATTATCACTTGGACATATTTCTAATAAGATGGTTATCTTTTTTTTTTTTTCCCAGAGTCTTGCTCTGTCGCCTAGGCTGGAGTGCCGTGGTGCAATCTTGGCTCACTGCAACCTCCGCCTCCTGGATTCAAGAAATTCTCCTGCCTCAGCCTCCTGAGTAGCTGGGATTACAGGCACGTGCCACCACGCCCAGCTAATTTTTGTATTTTTAGTAGAGACGGGGTTTCACGATGTTGGTCAGGGTGGTCTCAAACTCCTGACCTCGTGATCCACCCACCTCGGCCTCCCAAAGTGTTGGGATTACAGGCTTGAGCCACCGCACCCGGCCAAGATGGTTATCCTTAAGAAAATTCTCTTGGATATGTGAAATGAAGAAACCAAAGCTGGGGAAAGCAGAATGGACCACAAATGTGTTTGGTACAGAATATGACTGGGTTGGTTCATGTCTTGCCTCTTCTATAACAAATAACAGAATGAAGTCCTGGTCACTGCCATCGAAAGATCCTCATAGAGAGTAAAGAAAGCACCAACAGCTAACCAACTGCCTTTGCTTTCCACCCCACTGGGCGGTTTTCGACCGTATGCCTTGGCAATGAGTGGTCTGCCCTGGAAGAGATATGTGACATTTCTGAAAACAGCTAGCAGAACGCTCTCTATGTTCCACACCCAGATAGCACAGCTGGCCATCATGCACACAGCGCAGCTCAATGAGCACTTACTGAGAAAGTACTGCATAGTTAGCACAATGCTTGCTACTGTCAATGAATGATTTATATTTAAATGATGGCACTTGTCCCAAAAGAACTTGCATTTAAGTTGCAGACAGAATACACTCTCAGGAAAGTGATACCCCAATTTATAAAACATAAGTTTGAAATTTTGCCAGAGATTGTCAGGTAATGAGGAAGAAATCATCCAAGAAACTGAGCAATACTAGGTCAACAGAAATATAATGGTCCCATTGCCAAATGAAGGTAAAAGCTGTAAGTGACCAAAAGTAAAAGTGGACAAATATGAGTATTTAGGAGTAAACAAGCAAAAAAAAAAAAAAAAAAAAGGCAAAAGTACAAAAAAGGCCTCATAAGATTTTTAATGGACTTTTTCAGAAAAGAGTCACTGAAGGTATTGAAATAAATCCATTCACCATATGTTCCAAACCATAGGTACCAGGTACTATGGCTTGCCAATATTTTCAAATTGTAAATCACCAAAAAGTTTTATAATGAAGTTTATTAACATTTATCATTAACTTTTGAGATGATAGTTAAGGTATTTTGTTGGTATTCCTGTAAACAGTAGAAAGAAACAAGAGTATCAGTGAAAAAAAATGGATGTCTATTACCATCAGAGACCCAAGAGTAATTATACCATATGTAAATGCAAATAGTTTAAGAATCATAAACTTCATATTCTGTTCAAATATACTTTAAGTCTAACAGAATATAAAATAAATGTATATTTTTAGGAGCAGGAAGGGGGTATCTGCTAAATACCTGAACCCCAAAAGACCACTACGCACAGGCAGTTACCAAAAAAGGGCTTGGGTGTGTTTTCACCCAAGTAATCATTAATGAGTCTCCAAATACCGATTCAACCGCAAGTAATTACCTACTAGCTTTCTTTCACAAAGCACAAAATATAAACTTTCTTATGTTACATTACCCATGAGACTGTGATATTTAACCCTAGATAGACATAAGATAATTTGACTCTATAAACAAGACAGCTGCAAGAAAAGACCAAAGATAGTCATCACACTAAGTGCGGGGAGTCTGTACCTTCTAGCAGTGGCAAATGAACTTTTCCTCACTAGCATTTTGCTGTAAACAACTTACATAACTTTGCAACCTGAGACATGAATGAAACAACACTACAGGAAGTAACTTCATCATCTACCACTTCAATACTGTATTACTAAGTACCTCATCCCAGGAATAGACTTAAAGTAGAATTATTTAAAGTTGAATTCTATGCCTAGGTAGAAGGTATTTCAGTGTCCTACAGAAATTAACCAAATTTAAATCCAAGAATAAAATGCCCACAATGCTATTAGTTAGCTTAAAAACTACCAAATTGAACACATGTTCACAAAGCTAAATTGGAAAGGGTACCTATTTCAAAGTACCCCTGGTCACTGCCTCCTACATGTCTGTTTTCCTTTAAGTTGTACCTTGAAGCATCTTATAGACAATGTTGGGATTAGTTGGCTGTGAA
Source organism: Mandrillus leucophaeus (assembly GCF_000951045.1). NCBI lineage: Eukaryota > Metazoa > Chordata > Mammalia > Primates > Cercopithecidae > Mandrillus > Mandrillus leucophaeus. The sequence goes on from NW_012105276.1 coordinate 1,935,241, forward strand.
AGCCTCCGCATTATCAGGTCGAATTTTGAGGGGAAGATGGGAAGGGAGTGTCAAATGTCTCTCATCTCTTCAGTGACAAAATATTTATTGCGTTTCCCTTCTAAACACACCAACTTAAGAGAAAATTTTGCAAAAAGATAGGAAATCTGTAGTAAAAGTACACAAAATTTAACTAGACTCTCTTCTTGACTTAGAAAACTGAGGCCAGGAGACACTTTAGTTTCTTTTTTTTTTGAGATGGAATCTTGCTGTTGCCCAGGCTGGAGTGCAGTGGCAAGATCTCAGCTCACTACAACCTCTGCCTCCTGGGTTCAAGTGACTCTCCTGCCTCAGCCTCCAGAGTAGCTGGGACTATAGGCGTGTGCCACCATACCTGGCTAATTTCTTGTATTTTTAGTAGAGACAGGGTTTAACCACATTAGCCAGGATGGTCTCTATCTCCTGACCTTGTGATCCACCCACCTCAGCCTCCCAAAGTGTTGGGATTACAGGCGTGAGCTACCACGCCCGGCGTCCCTATCAGTTTTTTAGAAAAACTAAAAGGCAGCTTACTTGGCTGGATATGAAATTCTGGGTTGAAGATTCCTTTTTATTTTTTTTTTGAGACCGAGTCTTGCTCTGTCACCCAGGTTGGAGTGCAGTGGTGCAATCTTTGCTCAGTGCAACCTCTACCTCCCGGGCTGAAGCAATTCTCCTGCCTCAGCCTCCTGAGTAGCTGGGATTACAGGCACGTGCCATCATGGCCGGCTAATTTTTGTATTTTTAGTAGACACAGTGTTTCACCATACTGGTTAGGCTGCTCTCCAACTCCTGACCTTGTGATCCGCCCGCCTCGGCCTCCCAAAGTACTGGGATTACAGGCTTGAGCCACTACGCCCAGCGAAAATTCTTTTCTTTAAGAATGTTGAATATTGACCCCCACTCTCTTCTGGCTTGTAGGGTTTCTGCTGAGAGATCCACTGTTAGTCTGTTGGGCTTTGCTTTGTGGGTAACCCAACCTTTCTCTCTGACTGCACTTAACATTTTTTCCTTCATTTCCGCCTTGGTAAATCTGACGATTATGTGTCTTGTGGTTGCTCTTCTCGAGGAGTATCTTCGTGGTGTTCTCTGTACTTCCTGAATTTGAATGTTGGCCTGTCTCGCTAGGTTGGGGAAGTTCTCCTGGATAATACCCTGAACTGTGTCTCCAACTTGGTTCCATTCTCCCCGTCACTTTCACATACACCCATCAAACATAGAATTTGGTCTTTTCACATAGTCCCATATTTCTTGGAGGTTTTGTTTGTTCTTTTTTATTATTTTTTCTCTAATCTTGTCTTCTCGCTTTATTTCATTAAGTTGATCCTGATCGATTCAGCTATTGATACTTGTGTATACTTCACAAAGTTCTCGTGCTGTGTTTTTCGGCTCCATCAGGTCATTTATGTTCTTCTCTAAACTGGTTATTCCAGTTAGCACAGGCCAAGGTAGGAATCAAAATCTCAGTCAAAATAATGCAGTATTGGTTGGGTGCAGTGGCTCATGCCTGTAATCTCAGCACTTTGGAAGGTCGAGGCAGGCGGATCACCTGAGGTCAGGAGTTCGAGAACAGCCTGGCCAACACAGTGAAACTCCATCTCTACTAAAAATATAGAAATTAGCTGGGCATGGTGGCATGTGTGTGTACTCCCAGCTCCTTGGGAGACTGATACAGGAGAATCACTTGAACCCAGAAGGCGGAGGTTGCAGTGAGCAAAGATCACAACACTGCACTCCAATCTGGGCGATAGAGCGAGACTCTGTCTCAAAAAAAAAAAAGAAAGAAAGAAAAGAAAAAAATACAGGGTCAATATTTAAAAAGTTCTCATTCCATATTCTCCCAATTACTGCAGCAGACTAAGAGGAATAAGACAGACATTTTTGTGTTCAGTGGTTGAGAGCACTGAGCAAAAGCCCAGAATCCTCCTGTAGCCTCTTTAGAGCTGGTATGACACTGGGCAAATCACTTGGTCTTGCTGAACCTAAATTTCCTTTTCTGTAATATGGGAATAAGAGTATGATCAACTTCATCGAGTTGCTATGTCAATTAAATGACACAATGTACGCTGCTTAGCATGTGCCTGGCATATAGTTAGAACTCAACAATTAGCTCTTTATTACTATAAAAAATTGATGTGCCTTATTTGGCGGGGGTGGGGGAATACGCTGAGGTATATGCACATAAATAAACCTCATTGGTGTCATGGAATTCACATATACCTTTTACGCATGTGTTGTGGGAGTCATGGGAGAGATCAGACATAGTTTTGAAGAAATTTGCATAACCTGAGGGGATCCAGTAGCTTTAAGAATTTAACCTAGGGATGGTATGTGTAGCTCGTTTTTACTTAATATAATGTTCCCTGTGGGAATCGCTAGCTTCTAATCCTTACATTTTATGATTCAAAACTCTTGATGTGTCGGCTGTACTGAAGGTTCCATCTTCTTCAAAACCCAGAATAAATATTTTGTGCTGGACACCAAACAAGGTACTGGAAAATGTATAGATGACTTATGTATTTTCTCATCATTTGAAGGCCATTCTTTGGCTTGATTGTGCTAGTAATTGAGCATCTTGAGAGGGAATGGCTTACACTGGCCCATCTGCCTCTTTTTCCCTTTCCTCCTTTGCCTATCATAGATAACCAAGTTCAGGACTCCATTTAGTATGTTCCTGAAAATGAGACTGCTAAACCATTTCTACTTAAATCCTAACCTGCCAACAGTCAGTCCTTACAATGAGGGCAGCCATTTACTCTCCGTCTTTTAATCCTCATAATTTGGGTTACAATTTGTATCCTTGAAGAATTCCAAAAGGATGTCTCCTTCCTAAGTTATAACACTGAGAATCTAGTAAAACATTGTTTTAAGGAAAAAATTTTAACTAAATGTCTTCACATGAGATGTTCTACATCCTTAGTTATTAGAAAAATGCAAGTCAAAAACGACATTGCCACTGGGAATGCAAAATGGTGTAGCCACTTCAGAAAACAGCTTGGCAGTTCCTCACAATGTTAAAGAATAACCAGATGACTAGTCCTTCAATTCCACTTCTAGGCAGAATACACACAAGAAGAATGAAAATATATCTCCACCTAAAAACGGGCATACAAATGTTCACAGCAGTATTATACACAACCACCCAAATGTGAAAACAACCCAATCTATGAGAATGGGTAAATAAAATGTGGTGTATATAGCTTCAGTTTTGTAAGATGAAAAAGTCCTAGAGATCTGTTTCAAAACAATGCAAATATATTTAACATTACAGAATGGTACACTTTAAAAATCTGGCATATTTATACAATGGAATATGATCCGGCAATAAAAAGAAATGAAATACTGACACATGCTACAATGTAGCTGAACCTTAAAAATACGAGAGAAGCCAGTCAAAAAGTGACTACATAATTTATGAAAAAGTACATATTGTATTATTTCATTTATTCTAAATGTCCTTAATAGGCAAAACTACAGATTAACGTTGGTCAGGGGCTGGTGGGATTGAAAAGGGTGGAGAATGATGTTTACTGGGGACAGACTCTCTTTTCAGGTGACAAAATGTTCTAAAATTGATGTGGTAATGGTCACATGACTCTAAATGTACTATAAACACTGTTGGATTATACACTCTAAGTGGGCCACTTGTATGGTATATGCATTATATCTTAATAAAACAGTTAAAAACTATATGCAAATACTAAGTGACTTGCTACCCTGATGTTGTTTGGCTTAATAAAACACCTTGAACTTTGGGGTCCATATCACACCGATTTTTCCTTTTAATGTTAAGTATAAGGATCTATCTGATTGATATACTTGAAACTCTCATGCCGCCCTTAACTGTCCTTGCTGTCCTACTCTCTAAATTCCCTCCTCAACAGGTGTGTATTCTCCATGCTCCTGAGGGGCAGGGCTGCAGGGTTACCTAGGTAACCAGAAATAGCCAGAGAGAGACCCTAACGGAGAGCCTATCGGGCCTTTATGAGACCAGAAAACAAAGCTTGACATTCCTCTCACCAAGAAGGGGTTTTGTGAGATGTAGGGATAGGCTTGAAGGCTAACGAAAAGTACAGAACTATTGTGAATAGTGCCGCAATAAACATACGTGTGCATGTGTCTTTATAGCAGCATGATTTATAATCCTTTGGGTATATACCCAGCACTATTCACAATAGCAAAGACTTGGAATCAACCCAAATGGCCATCAGTGACAGACTGGATTAAGAAAATGTGGCACATATACACCATGGAATACTATGCAGCCATAAAAAAGGATGAGTTTGTGTCCTTTG
>NW_012105276.1:1940128-1962418 GCF_000951045.1 Mandrillus leucophaeus
AGAGACGGGGTTTCACCGTGTTAGCCAGGATGGTCTCCATCTCCTGACCTCGTGATCTGCCCGTCTCGGCCTCCCAAAGTGCTGGGATTACAGGTTTGAGCCACCGCGCCCGGCCAATACCCTAGAACTTAAAGTATAATAATAATAAAAAAAAATAAAAAAGAAAAAAAGAAAATAGGGGAATTAAAGAATGGCTACTCCATTAAAAAAAAAAAAAAAAGAAAAGTACAGAACTAAAGCAATGGCCTACAGAAGCCAGAACACTTCCAGAAACACAATAATCTGGCTGTATTTTTGTACACAGTCTGCTATGAGTGCTATAAGTAAATGTTCTCAAGCAGGGGTCTAAGGATCTCTAAAAAACTACTGATACATTCAAGAGTTTATGACTTCTCCAGAATAATCTTTCAATTTGTGTTTTCATCTCAATGTTAATCTAAAGGAAACTGATATAAATGCACACTGGACCATCCGAATGACCCCCTTAGCAATACCATGCCCAGGCGTGTATTTATAATTGCCACATCACCGAGCATTCCTCATCACCGATTAGTACTCCTGGGGTGCTGATAAGCACACACGGCAATGGTAAAATGTAATTTAAGACTGTCATTGAGCAAGACTTTGATTTCATGGCACCATAAAATGACAAACAGTGAAGGAATGTACTGTAATAACTGCTTCAGGCTGATGAGGAAAGGACAGAGGCAGACTTGACACATAATCCACAGAAACACACCAAGAGAAGGTCAAATGGCATGAAGGTATGTGCTACACATGAAGGTATTGTAGAGCAAAGGTTTTGTTTCAGCAGCTCAAAAATTATAAAGAGGAGGCAATGATAAAGAGTTCTGTTTAAGTTGTTTTCAGAATAATCTGAATGAGTCATTCCTATAATCTACTGACTTCCTTCAACAGTCTGACACTTGGCTGCATGCTGAAAACCTTAAAAATTTTCCGTATCCATAAGAATTAAAATTTACAAACATATTCCTGTTCCTGATTCTGCCAATAGTTGAATTAGATGTATATTTGGAGTTGATGTCAGTAATTCTGAAATGGTAACATCATCTTTGAATGAACAGGACATTTACAGCTCTAACAAAAAAGTTGTAAGTCATTAAAATCATTAAAATTGTAACTAAAGAACTATTCACTGGCAGACTTATGGTCTGATAAGCTCTGATAGTCCTGAGCTAGCAAGCAAGGTCTTCAAGTTCATAATGTGCTTCTGAATAACTTATTTATGCAAATAAGTATTCTCTGCATTACTACTATCAGTCAAAAGACTCATATGCATTAAGTACACATTTGGACCCAATGCAACAACTTTATATTTTAAAAAATCAACATAAGTGATTTAGCTTTGGCAAAAAAGCATTCATCTTATTAATTTAAATTTTAATGGTTTTAAAATGTTATTTGCATTTGCTATTTTAAAATGTTTTAATAATTTTATAAGGACTATAAGCACAGAAAGTATATATATTATTTCATGTTTATTTAGTACATATATTTAGTATATATATTTAGTACAATTAAGCAAAGTAAAGTCAACAAAAATGGTTTTTGAAAACTCCCTTTAAAGGAATGAAATTCAATCATAGGTTGTGTGCTAAGCACTACTACAAGTAATAATATGGGAATGATCTGGACCATACTCATTCATTCAAAAACACTTGAGATCCTACTGTGTGCTGGGTATTGGGATACCGTGGGAAACAAGATAGACATATTTATGCGCTTATGGGGCTTGAAATCTATTAGAAAAGGTAAATCAATGTAATAACTGAAATGTTGGAGATGTAAAATGTTCCATGGAAACAGCAAGGGGACCTAATCCAGTTTAGGGGTTAGACAGAGCTTCTGGAAGGACATCAAGACCAAAAGAAAACACAGGAGTTAGCCAAACAAAAGTGAAGGAGCAGAAGGGGAAAGAGTGTGCTAGGCATCAGACATACCCTGTAGTCAAGGCTTGTTGTCATGAAAACTTGGCCAATAAGAAGTACAGAAAGAAGTTTTTTGTATCTGGAAGATGGTGAGGGGTGGGGGAGAGGTAAGGCTAGTGCTCTAGACTGGAGATGGAGGCTGAGGTTTCCTGGGGCAAGGTCTCGATGTCTTAAGGACTCTGGATTTTAACTGCTTATTAAAGACTTCCAAGGACAATGAGAAGTCACTGGATGGTATTAAGGAGGTCAATGACATAAGGTTCCAATGTATAGAGAGCACTGGAGTTCAGAGGCAGCTGTAGCAGTCCAGGCAAGACATGATGGGGGCTGCAGCTGGAGCTGTGGACTGCAGCAGCACATAGGAGACAGTCAAGAGATACCAGATAAAATTAAGATAGAATTGAAAGGGCCTGGAAATTCATTGCATCTGGGAGTTAAATGAGAAGGATACATTCTAGAAAATGTTCAAATGGTAACTGGTGGATAGCGGTGTCTTTCATAAGATGACGGAAGAATTACAAATCCTTGTAAACTGAGGACCACCTGCATTCAAGACTACTTTGTACAAGTTTGAAAAAGTGTTTTTGTTCTTCTTGCAATTTCTTACCTCTGCATCTATGATGAACAGTTTTAAAAAAACAAAAACAAAAATACTACTGACTTGCATAACCACTCACACCCAGAGGCGGCAATATCCAAAACAAGTCTATGCTCTTTTTGGAAAGTCTTGGTTCAAAGACAAAAAACAGAACAGATGAATCCTTTGATCCTCACTATTGACATGGTGCCTCAATGCAAACCCAAGTACTACTTAAGACCTTTCTTTGTTGGGACAATGGGGTAAGAGCTCAACATAGCAGGCATTTAGTTTTAAGAGGTTCCAGCTCTGCACTTTATGCCATAAAAACAGGGATTTAAATATCAAAAGAATCAGACTCAAGTTCCAAGTGACCACTGCACCTGGCAGAATTTAACGCAGCATAAAACCTCTCCATGCAAATTCACAATTTTCTAAGAACAAACAACCCTGGGAAATTTTTCCCATGACCCACTCTCTCATGAACATTTTTAATATTTCAAAAGTACTTAAAAACCGGAACAAAGCAATTTTAAAATCTCAAAGGGTCAGAGCAACTGGAATTAGTTTAAGAATGCATGATACATGAAAGACACCAAGGCTTTATAAACAGGGCATCTTCTTTCTTCACACCAAAGCACAAGAAAACAAAGGAAGAACTAAACTAACACAGACCACAGAAAGTATCACATGAAAGGAAATTCATGTCTGGCCTACGCTGCAACAGAAAAATCTCAAATAAACAGGCTTAGTTTCCAGGGGCTCTCTGAAAGCTAGGAGGAAAAAAAAAGAAGCACAATCATTTTTAGCATCTTGAAAGTGAGGGACAGGAGTTTATTAATATTCCAGGTTATCAGGATCACTAAGGAGGCAAATAGAAACTGAGGTTCCCAGGCCACCTTCCCCTGCCTCTGCTTCAACACACAGCTCAGCCCATTACCTACTTGTGTACTGCAGGATCTACATTTTGGGTCTGTCTCTGCCTCTTCCTCCAGGGACCACGGACCAGAAGACTATCTACATGGGCAGCCCTTTATTTTATCCAACCAACGCTTGTGTTGCACTTGCTATGTGCCAGTCATTGTTCTAAATGCTTCACAAATAAGAGCCCATGTAATCCTCATAACAACTATAAAAGGCAGGCACTATTATTATTCTTGTTTTACATACAGGGAACTGAAGCATGAAAACGCTATAAAACTTGCCCACAGTCAAACAGTTAGTGAGGGATACAGCTATCTGAATCCACTCTTCATCATCTGACTAGGGAACTGCAAAGGTCATTTTTAATTCTCCTTATTTCCTATATTTTCTTTACATGAGAATTTATTACTTTTATAATAACAAAGAACTAAAAGTCTTTTTATTTTGAAATAGCAAAACCAAAAAATAAATAAAAACAAGGCCTTGAACATCTCATCCATGAAATCACGGGAGAAAACACCCTATCTGCTAGAAGTCAAGGGATCAAGCCAGATGATCTTCCTTGGATCATTTGTTACAGTAAAATCTTCAGTTCCACATCCTGTTCCCCCATTACTCAGGTACTAAGGGAAGCAGGAAACATAAAAAAAAGGACAGCATTTATGAACATGTGCTCTGGAAAACTCACCTGGGATCCAGTTCCAGTTTATAAGCTGTATAACCTGGAACAAGTTGTTTTAGCACTTCAAGCCTCATTTTATCATCTGACAAAAATGGATACAGTTGTACCCATCTCCTAGAGTTAATTCACAGGAAGACTGAAAAACATAAATACATCCAGCACAGAAGAAATACAAAAAGTGCTAAACACAGGAGAACTAAACTGTCCAAAGATTTGCCTACTTCAACTATTCCTAACCTAGAGCAATCAAATAAACCAAAAATTTCATAACATCATTTAACATGGACAAAAGACGGATCTCTTATGAAGAACAAAAACTTTTTCATTAACACCTTAGTAAGCAGTACCAGCTAACAGGGTATATATATAGCTTTCTTTGAGCTACAACAAAATGACTCCCAGGTCCAGAGGCTGGAGTCATGGTGGTACACTAGATGTAAGAAAATAACAACAAAGTTAGGGCCCACATCTCCCTGACTTGCCTGTTTTAGTATCAAGAGTTATGTTTCAAGGAAAAAGTCACTTCACTTTTCTGATCTCTTTATTAATTTTCTGTATTAATAAAGAAAATTAATAAGGCACAGGTATTAATAAAGAAGAGGACTATACAAGGTGAAAAAACCATTAATGGCTCTACAATGAATGAACTGGAGAACAGGAACAGAAGAAAGAAACGAAAAAAAAGCACAGAATGAAAAACTACAGAATCACAAAGTCAGTGGGAAGGAATAACTAAACCAAGTGCCTTACATATGTTAAAGTCACACGATAATCCTCTTGTCATTTTGACCTCATTTTAAAGAGGGGGAAACTGGGGCTTAGTGAATTTAGCTTACTTCCCTAGGGTCACACAGTTAGTAGGGGGCAGAGGTGGTATTTAAGCATGGGCTTTTCTAGCACAAAGCTTGTGACTGAATGGTATGGACGCACTGTGTAACCTTAGAGAGCATCTCTGTCCCACCCTCCCATGAACTTTCAAATCCCTCTAGTCCCTTGGCCAAGGATGGACAGACTCTCAAAAGTGCCCTCGATACTAAGGCCCTGGACAGCACCCAGCAATTCAGTCCAGCTCTGCATGGCTTTGAAGTTGATTTGTTCCTTGTATTAACCTAAAGTATGTCTCCCTGCAACTTCTACCTATCTTTATCCCAGAAGATTATCAGATCTGCAGCAAATGAGGTTTCCTATAACAGCCTTTCTAAGTAACTTTAAAAGGGGGAATGGAGAATGTTAAAAAGAATTTCAAAGAAAATCTTAAAAATATGTACAAAATGCGTTTGTTTGTTTGTTTGTTTGTTTTTTCAGATGGAGTCTTGCTCTGTCACCAAGCTGGAGTGCAGTGGCGCGATCTTGGCTCACTGCAACCTCCACCTCCTGGGTTCAAGCGATTCTCCTGCCTCAGTCTCCTAAGTAGCTTTGATTACAGCCACGCAACACCAAGCTCAGCTAATTTTTGCATTTTTAGTAGAGACAGGGTTTCACCATGTTGACCAGGATGGTCTCAATCTCTTGACCTCGTGATCCACCTGCCTTGGCCTCACAAAGTGCTAGGATTACAGGCGTGAGCCACTGTGCCTGGCTGCGTGTATATTTTTAAATTGGACTTATAAGAGTAAAGAGCCCTGGGATCAATAAACTTACTAAGGAGAAGGAAGAAGGTGGGCCTGTCTTTGGTTAGTTCCTTCATGGAGGATGATGTAAAACCATTTCTGTTAAGAAAGGAATCAGAGTTGCCTTAATTAACTTTTCGCATAAAAGATTTAGTTTGAAATGCTATTGATCTGAGAGAGATCAGAAAGTGTTGAGGTTTTCCTTTCTTCTAGAAAAGCTTAAATTGTACATTTTATTTATCTTGGAATGGTTCAGATATAAGCCTGCCTTAAGTAGGAGATTTGTAAGCTTTCTTGCTCAGCACTGGTGAAAACTTACTTAGTAATAAGAGGCTCATCTAACCAGTGACCTTCAAGTCAAACAAACTCTCTGGCTTTTAGGCCCCATCCATAAAGTAGAAATAACACTTGGCAAATAGATATTCTGAGACTGCTATAAAAACGTTGCTTTTTGGTCTTATTGTTACTGCCCTCCAAAATATACTGATTCTTCATCTAGAATTAAATTCTAAAAGAGGCAGAGACACTTACTTCAAAGTAATTTTTGTCATTTAAGAATTTTCACTTTCCTGTTTACAAACCACCTCTTGGAAGCACAAAATGGAAGGCAGCCTCTTCGTCAATGCACTGCTCTAATATCTACATCGTGTACTGGCTTCCGTGCAGGACTGATCACAAGCTCTCACTTTTTTCAAAGAGCAAATGATTAGGAAACAGAGGAATTATCATGAAATAAATGGATGAAAAGGTAAGTAGAAAATAGGGCCTACCAATCCTTTCCCAAGAGTAGTTATTATGGTTCACATTTATAAAAGCAAAGATCACCTATTATACTTTATGTCCTTTTGGGGTAAAAGCTCAGGGTTACAAATAATCCTCTTTCCCTGTATTGAAAATAATGAGAGGATTATTTCTTTCTCCCATTCACAATCCTTAACCCCAAACCATTTCTCACTCAAGTATTTTCACAGCTATACCTGAGGAACAAAGAGGCGGACAGTTGTTATAATGACAATTTCGACAAGTTAAAAACAGAGGGAAGGGTCCAATGTCAGCAAGTCAAAGGCCCCAAGGCCAACATAGGTAAATGCTTAGATAAGTGTGTTAAGATAGTAACAACTCCCAGAATTTTTATCATTGTTTGACACTACTATCTCCGTGTATGCAGTCTCTCATTTGAAAATGAGTTTAAAAAAAAAAAAAAGAGTCAAATTACGTAGCTTTGCTATTACCTACCATTACTCCTCACATCTACCAAATAGTCTACTATTATGACTTGTAATACAAATTTTAAAATTCAATTACATTTCGAGCTTATCTTAATAAGCATCCCAGAAATTTGATCTCTGACCCCTCTACTTCTTATACCTCACCTCAAAACTATTGTAAAGAAAATTTATTAAATTTACTTATAATCCCTTAAATAACAATTGTTTATATTTTGTGTTCAATATTTGTAGACTTTAACATAGCTGTAATAATCAGTGTATTGTGAATGAATTCTTTTCACACTTGTTTTTTAAGTTTTCTAATTGTTTTATTTATGTCAAAATGCTTAATTCTATTAGTTTTAAACAGAATATAACTCTGCCTTCATTTCTTGTCTTAAATGAAATTTCCTTGTTCTAATAATAAGCTATATTAAAATAGAGGCCTATAATTTTTCACCTGGAAGTACAGAAAAAGGTGTTTGCTTTTAAAAACTTCCTTCTCTCAGAAGACTCAAAAAAATTTCACTTGTCATTTGTTCACTTTAATGCAGCAGGTAAGTAACAACAACAAAAAAAGTCCAAATTTTACAGGCTACTAAAATTATATTTACAAAGCTTATAACTTCCTTGAAAACACCTGCGAGGTCCATTAGTACTAAAACAATTTTTAAAGAAATTAACATTTCATCTGTTTACACTAAGCCATGGAGTCTCGCTCTGTCGCCCAGGTTGGAGTGCAGTGGCACGATCTCCGCTCACTGCAAGCTCCGTCTCCCAGATTCATGCCATTCCCCTGCCTCAGCCTCCCGAGTAGCTCAGACTACAGGCGCCCGCCACCATGCCTGGCTAATTTTTTGTATTTTTAGTAGAGACGGGGTTTCACCATGTTAGCCAGAATGGTCTCAATCTCCTGACCTCGTGATCTGCTTGCCTCAGCCTCCCAAAGTGCTGGGATTACAGGCGTGAGCCACCGTGCCCGGCTGCCATGCCGCTTTCTTAAACCTTAATTTGGGTTTGGTTTATATGTAAACCTCTAAAACTTCAGAAGATATAATTAACATAATGAGAACAGTAATGGTAATTTTCTCTAATATTCCACAAGGTGGGGAGGTGAGTTTCCTGAAATCCAGATGGACCAACAGCTTCACATTAGCTATAATCTCTTCACCTATTACCGCAGATACTACCTGACATCCCCTCTCCACCTCACCCAAAAGGAGAGATATCATAACAACAATCAAAAAATGTATTATAAAGTTGTCACGGAAAGCTATACTTTTTTGTGAGATGGAGCTTCACTCTTGTCGCTCAGGCTGGAATGCAGTGGCATGATCTCGGCTCACGGCAACCTCTGCCTCGCCGGTTCAAGCGATTCTCCTGCCTCAGCCTCCTGAGTAGCTGGGACTACAGGCGCCTGCTACCACACCTGGCTAATTTTTGTATTTTTAGTAAAGACAGGGTTTCACCATGTTGGCCAGGCTGGTCTCGAACACCCACCTCGGCCTCTCAAAGTATTGTGATTACAGGCGTGTGCCACCATGCCTGGTAAAGGCTATACTTTAAAGTGGTTTTCAAGTGCTCTAATTCTACTCATTATTTTTTGAAATATAGTGAAGAGGCAAAAAAAAAAAAAAAAAAAAAAAAAAATCAGAAATAGTGGGGCCTGGTTAACTTTGCATATGTAGAAAACTTTATGTCAAACCACAGGGTGGACTGATTCCAAGTCATTCTGAGGATTCAGTTTTCATTGTGTAGGCACAGAAGGTATAGAACAGGGGCTGACAACCTTCCCAATGCTAGCTTAAAAGCAGTCAACCCCTTTCCTTTTTCCCACCAGTGGAGTGCAGGTTATTATGGGATAATGGGCTTATCTCAAGATGGAAGCAGAGAGAGAGAATACATTTTAGAACCACAGGTTTTCAGCTTATTTTGCTGTGATTTACCTCTTTCTTTCTCATCAAAATGGAAAGAACTTCGTTGTTTCTGATTATAAAATACGTGCTTGTTATTTTTTTAAAAAATCAGATAATACAGAAAATTATAAAAAGTCAAAATCATCTATAATCTTACCACCCAGAGATAATAATAATTATTATTTTTTTTGAGATAGAGCTTCGCTCTTGTTGCCCAGGCTAGAATGCAAAGATGTGATCTCAGCTCACCACAACCTCCATCTCCCAGGTTCACGTGATTCTCCTGCCTCAGCCTCCCGAGTAACTGGGATTACAGGCATGCGCAACCACACCCAGCTAATTTTGTATTTTTTAGTAGAGATGGGGTTTCTCCATGTTGGTCAGGCTGGTCTTGAACTCCTGACCTCAGGTGATCCACCTGCCTCACCTCCCAAAATGCTGGGATTACAGGCGTGAGCCACCGTGCCTGGCCCCGATAATTATTCTTAAAGTCTTGTTGTAAAGCCTTCAAATTTTTTTCTATGCATACACATACATATGTTTTGGGGTATTTTTTCATTTTAAGAACCTAAAATCAATTATAAACTCTAGGGTAAAATCTTTTTAAAAAGAAAGTATAATTGATACGCTAAAAGAGGACATAAAATGGAACTATATAAAATGTTAACTTAAAACCACAGTAGGCAGTAAAGTTGGGGGAGAAACACAGCATATGCAATGAATAGAAAACAGTTAAGAGCATGGTGGATATTAATCCAACTATATCAATAACCACTTTACATGTAAATTACCTAAACATACCAATTAAAAGACACAGATTGTCAGAGCAGATAAAGAAAACAAGACCCAAATATATACTGTCTACAAGAGACCCATTTTAAATATAAAGACTTAGGTTTAAAATACCTAAGGGATTTGAAAAGGAAGCTGAGATCACAGCAGTAAATTGGAGGTCTGATTTTCTATCTTTTTGTGAAAGACAAAATGTTGACCTATTTTACACCATTTGAGGAATATAGAATCACTTTATTTGACACAAATTAATGATAGATGAATACTGCATGCATGTACTGCTCCCTCATCTTGCTTGTATCCCACAAATAAAAATCTGCCAACCATAAGAGCATTTACTTTTTTTCTTTGAAATAACCTCTCATATCTTATTTCTGGAAATAGAGAAATATTAATAAATGCTGTTATTCCTACCTGAGAGTGTGTGTGTGTGTGTGTGAGATTACTGTAGCAGATGCCTTTTTCAATATGGTTCAGTGTTCAACATGAGCTGCTAAACTTTTGCTACTAACATAGCTATGCAATTATTTACTGATCTAGCAAGTTTAATTTTAATTTTAGATGCTAAACAGATACAAAAAGTCAGCTGGTTTTCTATATTCTTCCTAAATTTAATACCCAAGAAGGCTATTTTCCATTGCTGCATATGTAGCATGCTCACACTCATCAAATATATCTTGAAAATAGGCTCTTTCAGACACACTAGATAGTCACATTAGGCTTAGTCAATTTCAAACATGCCAAAGGTACATTCTGAATTATACGTACCTATCTTGATGCCACAGGCAACAAAACAAAACAAACCCCCAAAACTAGCATTAGACTTATTTTTGTGGTTAGAAAAATGACTAAAAATTTCCCATTGTGTGATGATGCGTGAATCTTTGATCTCTATTGGTCTGACTTCATAGTCAGGCTACTTAGTTTATTTTGAGAAAGCAAATCTTTCCTGTTGTTTCTCAGGAAATGGAAGAACACATTTATGAACAATGTTTTAACTTTCAGTTTAAGTGGTTTTAATTTTTTAACTATTTTCACTTTGAAGAGTATTTAATTATATGGAGAAATTAAGACTTTCAGAAAGAAACTAGAGCAAGGGGGTGGAGAGGGAATTGTATTCTCAGACTTCAGCTAAAAGGGTGAATTTTTAAAAGATGCCTCACAAAAACTGTTACACCCTGTTTTTTCCTGTGAAGAATTTTCCAAGCATTAAGTTGTGTAACAGCTTAATGGGGGAAAAGGAAATTCCCAGGTTTCTCTCAAATCTCCGTAGTATAAAGAAAGATTAGAGGCTTAATTTACAAAGGAGTGTCCTATCACCTGCTTAGGCTTGTTAAATTATTACAATAATCTCTGGAGCTACTCATCTGACTGGATTCACCTTTTAATGCTAACCACACCTTGAGGGCTTTAAGATGTTATCCCTGTTCTTAAAAGGGGGCTCAGACAGTTAAATGGCTTTGAAGAGTAAGTACACCTTCCAGAGGAAGAATATAGCCAACTCAGAAGAGTGATGAAATCCTTCAAAATCTATAGGCAAAGACACTCAAGGTGCAGTGATGGAAGCGGAAAGGAGAAACGACTTTTAAGATAAGATCCTATGAATACTTAGCCTTCTCCAACTGTTCGATTCTATTCTACAATACCACACTTTTAACTAAGAGAGAGAAATCAGCCTAGAAAAAAAGAAAACGCAACCAGAGAAACAACATAGAGATGAATGCAAAGAGCATCACCTCCTCTTATGAAATGACTAAATTATCTGCTACCAGTGATTCCTCAGGGAACCGTGGCACTCAGCAGGAGGGGCACAGGGTAAATCCACACAGTCTACCTCATGCACAAATCCCATCACAGCTTCATGCTCCTGTCCTTCCCCTTTTCTGACTTGCTACCCCTCTCCCATTGCCATGCAGACACAACTGCAGACACCTGGGTACGGTTATCTGACAGTTGTCCTGCTTTCATGCTGTCAACTTCCCAAAGGCTCTGGGATTAGTGCTGCTATCAGAAGAACCCATAAATGGTAAGTGATGGGACTCTAGCTGCTCTTACTCTCTTCTCCATTCATTTTTGTCTAATAATGTGCTAATCTCAGAAGTTCTGAGATTTACAGGAGACTTGAGAGGACATTAAATGCAACTTCCTCCATTGAAAGATGAGGAGGAAGAACTCCCCACCTTCCATTAAATGGAAGAACTAGGACTAGAACTCAAGTTCCCTAACATTCGTTCAGTCTGCTGCTCCTTCTCTCCTCCCGTCCCATCTTTAAATCACCATCCAAACTTAATGTTTCAGGCAAGGCCTGTGCAATCTATTTTAAAAGGTCATTCATGCTGTTCATATTACAGTGCTCTACCAAACAGAAAAAAAAAAAAATCCTCCATCAGCACCTAACCACCAATGACAAAACCCCAAATGGGCCTTCAATGATGCACAGCTATCACTCATCCTAAAGCACTGGGCTCCTTTTACAAAGGTAACTGTTACTAACTTCCAGCTGTCTCCTCAAGGTCCCACACTCGCAGCAGATTTCATCGCCTCCTTTACTGAAAATATCCAAGCTATCAGGAACAAACTTTCTCAACTTCTTTCCCATCCACTTGCATATTCACCTACAGCCACACATCTCTTCCTTGTCTTCTCCTGTCCCAATGGAAGAAACATCCCAATTCCCTTTTGTAACAACCCCTTTGAGCATGCTTGTGCTCTAGAACTTGGCCCCCCTATCTTTTCTGGAACTTTACTCCATTAATGATTTCCTCTTCTAAGCTCTAGTCACTATCACACACATACACACAATTCCTCACAGATAAATATGTACACACCCGCGTGCGTCTGCTCGCTCTCCTGCCTGTGCTCTCTCACTCTCTCTCCATCTGCTGACCCCACTTCTCAACTCCTCCTCTTTCCTCACTGGTGACAATCCAGTGTTAGGGCTTTAGAGCTCCTCTGATTCAGTGGGTACCGAATACCTCACTGTCAGATCCAATCTCCTATATTCAATCTTCACTCTACCGGATCTTCTTGTGCCCTGACAGGACCTAACAGCTTTTCCCTATCTACTCTCTGGGCAGCGTGGCAAGTTGCTCACCTGAGGTTTAGACACCCTGTCTGTAAAAGACAATAACATAATTATGTCACAGGAGATTGTTGTAAGAATTATATAATATATAAAAAACAAACAAACCAAAGCACCTGGGACTCAATGTTGCCCCTTTTGTTTTCAGATTTTCCTCTTCTTTTGTCTGCTCAGTCTTTGATCCTTTGGCCATCCCTGTGGAGTCTCAACGACATTCATGGCTACCACGATCAATCCTAGTCAATTCAGTAACTGTCTCCAGCCCTCACTTCTCTACTCGGGCTCAGGCCTCTGAAGATCAAAAGAATGCCCCACAGACACCCCAACTCCACTTCCACTTGAACTCACGATTGTCCCCCAACTTATGTTTTCCAACCTTACTAATGACACCTTCAGACAGTGAGTCATTCAAACCAGAAGAATTAAGAATTATCTTTTTCCTTCCTCTTACTCCCTTCCTACTTTCCATCTAATCAGTAACTAGTTATTTCTCCTAAGCATTTCTCCAATCCAGTCTCTCCTTTCCTTTCTCACCTTCATCACCTTAGTTTGGGGCCTCATGATGTCTGCCTGGATTATTACAGCAGCCACTAGACTGCTCCCTGCTTTCTTTTCACATATCTGAACACAGTGACTGGAACATTTATTTTACCTTTAATGACTCCACAATGCTGTCAGGATAAAGTTCACACTTCCAGAAATGACATGCACGACCCTAGACATGGGTTTGACCAAGAATCCAAGCCAGTAGGCACCTCTGGCCTCTTCTCCCCTCTGCACCACCATCGCTTGGCTCCATTCACTCATAGTTCACGTTCCGCACTCACTGAGCTCTTTGGGGCTCTGAACCTGGGCTGTTTACTCTGTCTGTCCTTTCTCCACGTCAGCCTGGTAAATGATCTCAGCCTCTCAATATTCAGCACCAAAATCACCTCCTTCAGGAATTCCTTCCTCGCGAACAAGAAAGAACAAATCACTCCCTCCTGTGTGCCCTACTCTCTATCATCATCATCACAATATATTGCTAAAAAGTGCCTTAAGTTATAAAAAAGTTAAGTTCCAGGGCCGGGCGCGGTGGCTCACGCCTGTAATCCTGGCACTTTGGGAGGCCGAGGTGGGTGGATCACGAGGTCAGGAGATCGAGACTATCCTGGCTAACATAGTGAAACCCCATCTCTACTAAAAATACAAACAAACAAACAAACAAACAAATTTAGCGGGCATGGTGGTAGGCACCTGTAGTCCCAGCTACTTGGGAGGCTGAAGAAGGAGAATGGTGTGAACCCAGGAGGTGGAGCTTGCAGTGAGCCAAGATTGCGCCACTGCACTCCAGCCTGGGTGACAGAGTGAGATTCCGTCTCAAAAAAAAAAAAAAAAAAAAAGATAAGGGGAAAATACATTGTACTCTGCACAGGCACACAAACACCCACTTATCAAATAAACTGACCTAGCATTCAGTGTGACATAAATTGCAGACAGGGGGAAGAATAAGACCCACTAAACTGAGAAGATCAGAGCAAAGTAAACTTGGAGAAAATCAAGCTGAAACTGACAAAGTTGTCCCAATAATAAAGAGACATCTATAATTAAGAGACTTTCAAGAGTATACACCCATGCAGTCAGCACAGCATCACACTCATAAAACATTCATTCTAAAGTCATACCAGGAATGTACATCATAGCTCTATAGGCACATACAGAGCAACAGAGGAGGACAAGCCTTTGAAATGAGACACCACTGTCCTACACAGATGACTAAGTATGAAAGGGAGTCATAACTGCTAACAAAAGAAGGAAAGAAAAGAAAAGACAAAAACAAAAAACAAAAAACAAAAAAACACACACACAGAAGAAAATGTAATGTCAGCAATATTAAAATTATGTTACCAAGTAAGGAAATTAAACAATACTCCTAGACAGGTCCACACATTTCTAGAAAAATGTGTCTTTCAGAAATGTGTTTTTAGAAAATGTGTAGTTGCAAAAAGTTAACACATGCAAATAAGGGCAAGGAATCCGCCTCAAAATAATCTTAAAGTCTCGAACTTTTAAATTTGTATCAATGTATCAATCATAACAATAAGGTCAAGTTATATAAATGTACATGTAACAAGAAGTCATGCTAATAAGATCATGTTATATAAAGATACATGCAACAATTAAAACAGTGTATCCAATGGCAAAGAAATGGAGTCAACCTAAATGTCCATCAATGACAGGCTGGATAAAGAAAATGAGGTACATATACACTAAGGAATACTATGTATTCCTTAATAAAAAAGAACATAAAAAATTCATAAAAAAGAACAAGATCATGTCCTCTGCAGGGACTTGGATGGAGTGGGAGGCCATTATCCTTTGCAAACTAACACAGGAACAGAAAACCGAATACCACATGTTCTCACTTATAAGTGGGAGCTAAATGATGAGAACACATGGACACACAGAGGGAAATAACACACAGTGGGGCCTTTTGGAGAGTGGAGGAGGAAGAAGATCAGGAAAAATAACTAATGGGTACTAGGTTTAATACCTGGGTGATAAAATAATCTGTATAACAAACCCCCATGACCCAAGTTTACCTTTGTAACAAACCTGCACTTGTACCCCAAAACTTAAAATAACAGTTAAAAAATAAATAAATAAAACAGTGTATCAAAGGCCCAAGAACACACAATGACGTCAACTGGAACCAAACAGAGATCTCAGAAAGAGACCTCTATATATATGCACTTACATCTTAGGGGTAGCACCAAAACTCTGCGGAGAAAGAATGTATCAGTTGGCAAATAGTGCTGGGAAATGTGGCTCACAATATGACCAGATTTTTTAAATAAAAATTGGATTAATACTTCATATCTCAAATTCCAAATGGCTTAAAAACCCAAATGATAAGGGTAAACCTTTGAAATTAACAAAAGAAAATGAGGAGAGACAATATCGTGAGCCCAGAATAGGGGATGATTTCTTAACTGACTCAAAACGCACAGACCATAATAGTAGTATAAAGTGATGAGATAACAACATTAAAACTAAAGATTTTATTGCTGCTATTACTGAAAGGCACCGTAGACAAAGTTATTAGGAAAGTGACACACTAGAAGAAAGTTACTCACGATGTCTAAAGACAAAGAGGAATTAATTTCTAGAATACACAAGAGATACTACAAAAATTCTCTCAAGAAGTTCTATCAAGAAAAAGGCAAGAGATCCAACAGAAAATAAAGGGCAGGCTAAAGACATAAAACGACAATTCATGGAAAAGGAAAATTAAATTAAGTAAATGAAGACATGTTCAGCCTTACTAGCAATCAGAAAAAGGCAAAATTAAACCATTAGGTATAATCAACATTTATCAGGTTGGCAACAATCAGGAAATTTGTTAAAAAAAAAAAAAAAGGCATTATGCAGTATTGGTGGAGATATAAAGTTGGTAACTATCTGTGCAGTTCCCAGTAAAATTATGCAGTTCCTAGTATGCATATATCCTATGATCCAGCAATATTGTTTGTGGTCAATACTGCCTCAAGAAATTCTCATGAAGGCCAATAAATTCCATATGCCTAGGTTCCTTAGAAAACAATGAATACATACTACATGGAAGCCAAAGATATTCATTAAAAAGTTGACCCTTTCATGTCCCTATTCATACTGTCTCCATATTGTCTACAATTTTAACTTAACCCAGCCAAAAATATTCATAAAAATGTTGACCCTTTCATGTCCCTATTTGTACTGTCTCCATATTGTCTACAGTTTTAACTTAACCTTTGCTGAAAGGGTAGGTAAGACTAAACAAACCATGATCATTTCTTTACATAGGCTAGTTTAAGAACAAAGAAAGCAGGATATACAGTGAGAGAAATGTTTCAGCATTGGAGACTGCACAAATCTGGATCTGAGTCCAGGCCTTAGCTTGTCTGTGTGACTTGGAGTCTCTGCCTGCCTCAGTTTGTTCACATAAAACAGGATTACTGGCCGGGTACGGTGGCTCATGCCTGTAATCCCAGTATGTTGGGAGGCCGAGGCGGGCAGATCACGAAGTCAGGAGATCGAGACCATTCTGGCTAACACAGTGAAACCCCGTCTCTACTACAAGTACAAAAAATTAGCCGGGTGTGGTGGTGGGCACCTGTAGTCCCAGCTACTGGGGAGGCTGAGGCAGAAGAATGGCATGAACCCAGGAGGCAGAGCTTGCAGTGAGCCAAGATCAAGTCACTGAACTCTAGCCTGGGTGACAACAGCAAGATTCTGTCTCAGAAAAAAAAAACAAAAACAAAAACAAAAAAAACAGGGTCATTACCCACTCTGCATAATACCAGGAGGATTAGAGACAATCAATGTCTATTTTGTCAGTGCCTGAAAAATATGGTGTTCAATAGATAGGAAGTGATTTCTTTTAACCAAATAAAGGAACTTCATGAAATAACCCTATTAGATTTCCACACCCTGCTCAACCTATCTTAAGCAGAATGACTTATATTCATGTCATAAAACACACACACAGAAATCAGAGACTAATTCAATATGAATTTACACATCAGTTTTTCCCACTGCAGAACAGGGACAAATCCTATCTCCCTTTCCTTAAACTTGCCACAAACTGTAAAGGTTAAGATTGGGAAGCCACTTTTAGCTTCTGGGAAATGAACATAGGGCTGGTGGTGGTGGTGGTGGCTATGACTGTCATGATTCTGAAACTGGCCTCAAAGTCCTGACTCTACAAAAACAGGGAAGGGATATTCACAGAAGTAAAGTAGGGAAAATGCTCTTAAAGAGAAATCCAGTTATCCATGACTAACTGCAAAGATCTCAAAGCTGACCATGAAAAACAATGTCCCCAGAAATAAGACCAGATCTAAAATCAGGGCTTAACACATCATCCATTTAATGTACAACAAAGAGGAAAAATTCCACCTGGGAATCTTTATAATCTGATGGCTAACATATTATGCATTTTTCATCACCATTTCAGCATTTTCAGTCTGGAACAGTTGTTTTGCTTTGGCCTCGATTCCCCACCTGTAGACTTCAGGGCACTGCAAGAGGTCTGTAGGCTGAATTCCTATCTCATACGTACATGTAATGCTATTTTACAAACACAGGAAGACGATGAAGTCATTACTTGCAATATATACTCAGCTGAGTGATATTAAATAACTCTCATGAAACATTTGCAATTATAAGAGATACGAAGTAAAACAGTGAACCAGTTAAGATCATTGAAATATTTTAATATTAAATAAAAGCTTCCTGATTTTTGTAAGTGTCAGGAGCCACTGCATTATAGTTTACAATTTGACTAAGAAGGTATTTTTTACTTTATAATATACAAGAAGGGAAAAAAAGTTTTGAAAAAATGAAATCTTAACTTGCATTTATTTCCACTCCTAGTCCCCTCTTGGCCATTAACTTTTCCTTGGCATTTAACATCAAAGCTAGTTACTCTTTCATTTTTAGCCTTTCTGTTGGAAGAGATACACGGCTAGTTCACAAGCCACTGCAACTCACCAATAGACAGAAAAGGCAGTGCACTGAGTATTAGGGAACCATATATGTATCATTTCATTCCTCCCTTATAATAGAATGAGCTCTCATTTCCTCCGTTTTGCTCCTCCTTTACCTCCTCCTCTCCCTGAGGGTTTTGACCACAGTTTTACAGAGGGTAAGTTATAGGCCACTATGAATATTCCAATTATTGCAGAGAAAACAAATATCTTATCCAACACTTATGAAAAATGTACTCCAAATTTTAATTTGCAGTACAACAAATTAAACCATAATTTTACAGTTTAGTTAATGGTGCAATATTAAAACCATAACTACAGAGAGTCTCAACTTTAAGTGCTACAAAGGTAAGGAAATAAACTTACTTGCATCTAAGGAATGTTACAAAAATATCTAATCTATAATTTAAAGTTACATGGGTTTGCTTACGTTGTTCTGTAATGTGAACCTCTCAGTGGATTACCGTGAGCTGGAATGAAAGTGTAGGAGATGTGCACGGTGGTAGTAGTGGGGACTGAAGAGTCATATATATCATTTACTAATTAATTAATTTTCTGGGATATAAACTGCCCTAGGAGTAAGCCAGAAGAGGTTGTTTAAATTCTAAAAAATTAAAATATGGTAATCTGATCCTTTGGAAAGATACTTACTCACTAAAACCTGACAAAAGACACCTGTAAATTAAAATATACTACTAGAATTTTGGCAGCAGAATACAAATCATATTTGTGCAAACACAGCTAAATCTAGTCACAGACACACAGGAAGTGTAAATTTCAAATATGAAAAAAAAAAAAACTGCTTTAAAAATGAAAACAAACCTTGAGCTCTGGGCAGCGCCTGAGTGAAGAGGAATAACGAAAAACCTGGAGATTCGGTAAGGCAATCCAGCTTTCTTTTGGAATGGCAAAGGACCACCTGAATCAGCACTGCCACCCCTTCCTTAGGCAGCAGCTTTCCAGACTACAAAAGAGCCATGGATTACATCAAAGGACCCTTGTTCAGGTACCAACAACTCCATTTACTAATACGACCACTGACAAGTTACATCTCATCAGCCTGTTTCCTCTCTCCATAAACTGGAGAAAATGAATCCTACTTCACCACATCACTGAAAGGAGCAAGAAGAGTTTACCTCTGTTGAAGGGAGTAAAAAAAAAAAAAAAAAAAAAATCATATATACTGTGTAAATAGAAAATGACAATCTAAAGGCCAGTTATGATTTCTGAGTATAAATATCACTAGAATGGAAGGAGACTCTGTTCCTAAATGGGAGAGAGATTTTGAGGCTCACAAAAGCTGTTTTACTGTATCTTAGAGCAGAGTGACAGATGCTGAAGAAAGTCCCCAAATAAATTAATAAACTGGGAGGGGGGGAGTGCAAAGAACACACATAGGTATAAAAGTAGAGGCAGCGACTGGGTGCAGTGGCTCATGCCTGTAATCCCAGCACTTTGGGAGGCCCAGGCAGGTGGATCACGGCGTGAGGAGTTTGAGACCAGCCTGACCAACATAGATAAACCCCACCAATACTAAAAATACAAAATTAGCTGGGCGTGGTAGCGTGTGCCTGTAATCCCAGCTACTCGGGAGGTTGTGGCAGGAGAATCGTTTGAACCTGGGAGACGGAGGTTGCAGTGAGCCAAGATCACAACACTGCACTCCAGCCAGGGCAACAAGAGTGAAACTCCTCTGTCTCAAAAAAATAATAATAATAAATAAAATAAAAAATAAATAAAGTAGATGCAAAACACTATGGTTGTACAGGTCTTTCAAGAATCTCTCTTGACTGGCTGAGTGTGGTGGCTCACACCTGTAATCCCAGTATTCTGGGAGGCCAAGGTGGGCAGATCACTTGAGGTCAGGAGTTCGAGACCAGCCTGGCCAACATGGCAAAACTCCGTCTCTACTAAAAATACAAAAATTAGCTGGGTGTGGTGGCGCACGCCTGTAATCTCAGCTGCTCGGGAGGCTGAGGCAGGAGAATCGCTTGAACCCAGGCAGCAGAGATTGCAGTGAGCCGAGATCGCGCCACTGCACTCCAGCCTGGGTGACAGAATGAAAATCCGTCTCAAAATAAAAACAATCTCTCTCGATTACTTTCTCACTTTTCATGACGTATTTGGCAAGAAGAGGCATAAACACAGCCATCTCACAATTAAATTCAAACTTAAGAAGTCCATGTCTGTCTAGGAAGGATAAGTTTAATTGTTCAGTTTTCATAGTGCATTTTGGCTACGTAATGCCATGTACTTAATGAGTACATGTTTTGTACTCAAGCTGGTAAATTTGTACCACCCTGGTAAATTTTCCTTTCAAAGCAAACTTAATTATGTAGTAAATATGTTTTATAAAATTTTCAGCATCAGAATGCTACAGTCAGCATGCCACGTCATGAATGTAAATTCTACACCTAACCCTGACTCCTTAGATGGCTTGGCTACCCAATAAAGTGAAAGCATGCAGTGTATGTGATACTGTGCTACACAGATGCACTTTTCCTCTGTGCTACAGGGAGAGATCTTCTTTGGCAGAGTCTCACTTTCCTCCCCTCTAGTCACACACTCACATCCCTTCCTTGGAAATAAAAAGAAGATGCCACTGGCCTTAATAGGACTCAAACATTTAATTTGAGGCCATATAATGATCCCGTCAAACTGATTCTTCTTAGCCATCCCACTCCTTAGTGTCCTCCTCAAGACTGGAGTTTCACCAGGTAGATAAACAGGCGGTAAAAGAAGGTTAGGCTTTCACTGAGGGGAGAAGTCAATCTGAGTTAGTCTGGAGAAAGAGGAGCTGCCAGGGAAATAAAGATGGAAAACGTCTGTAGCATAAAACCAGCCCTAGCGTTTTATTCTCCTTCTATGAACATTTGAGATGGAATACGAAGTGAATGTGAAATTAAAATCTACCTGGTGAATTTGAGAAAAGTCACTCTCAATTTTACTTTGATGACAAATGGAATTAATAAAGACGCCTGGCTCATATGTTAAAGTACCTTCTGTCTCGGCGAGGAAGCCTGGCTAAGAAACCACAGTGGAGTTAACAAGCCAGACAGCAGACTAAACACCTCAGAACTCGCTGCTGTGCCTCATTCCCGGTCCCTACCTTTCCGGTGTGTGTCTGCATCACTAATTCCCTCCGTTTGGCACGGCCTGGCTTTCCCAAAACAGAAACCAAAGAACCGGGGTCCTCTGTTTCAGCAGCTGAAGAGCTCATTTCTGAGCACGGACACTAAGATTCTTTTCTCCTGTCCACCTTACACTTCACCCACAACTCATCCTCCTCTTCCTCTTCCCTACGTCCCAACCCCTTACCCTCACACTACTCTGCCTCCCAGGACATTTATGTGCATGACCTCAGACCAGCAAGGGAGGAACAAAGAGCTGCTGCTTCAAGCAGCAGCAGCCGGAGGAGAGGGTGGAGAGGGCAGCTGGGGGCTCCAGGAAGACTCCCCGGGCACTGGCAACCCCAGCGCAGCCCGGGGCAACCCAGCCTGGAAAGAACACTAGTAGAGTCCCGGCAGGCGGGTCCGCAGTGCACGCCCAGGGCCTTCCCCCGGCCCGAACCCAGGGCAGCAGCAGCCAGAGTTTGGCAGAGACCCTGGGTGAGAAGCCAGTGGTGGGGGGCGGGCAAGAGAAGCTGCAGTACAGAGCTGGAGATGCAGAGCCGACAGTAGCAGCGCTCTGTGCCATGGACTTCCCCACTCACGCCCTGGACCCAGACCCGCGCCCTGGACCCAGACCCGGCCCCGCGCACCTGGACCAAGCGGCCACCCTGTTCCCTCAGGGCACTCTCTGGGGACTCGGCTTGGGCGAGCTTGGGAGGCTGGAACCGCAGCGACGAGAGACTTCACTCCTCCATCCTGGGACCCGGCAGCACGTTATAGACAGCCGTGCACTTCCTGTTTGAAAACACAGGAGAGAGAAAGAGCGAGAGAGATCCGAGTGTCGGCAGTGGGGAGGAAGGAGCGCAGGGCGGCGGGGAGCCAGGACCAGGGGGCCACCGCTTGCATAACTGCCATGGTAGGCACCCAGCGCTC
>NW_012105276.1:1962588-1984785 GCF_000951045.1 Mandrillus leucophaeus
CCTTCCGTTTGCAGCTGCTGCTTGGGTTCTCCCCTCCCCACAAGGACCTAGATCAAGGGACTCCACGCTTCCTCCGCCGGTGCCCAGAGTGGTTGGCCTTCTTTTTCCCCTTTTCTTCACCCCCCCAACCCCCACCTCTACCCCCAGAAAATAATCACCTCGGGGAAGGTGTAAAGACAAGACTGAGCCTTTGCAGGGGGGTGGGGGCTGGATTTATGCAAATTTTCAAAGTTAATAGCCACATCCCAGTATAGCCACTACAGCTCAGCAGCTGTGAGAGATTCAGGATGGGAAATTACTTGTCTTGTGTCTCGCTGGCTCAAAAGAGAAAGTGTGCACACAGCTGCCAACACTGAGCAGCCACGAACTGCAGAACAACAGTAACAACAACAAAACTACATAGTATCCTCCGTTCCTCCTAGGATCTTTATTCAGATCAACCTGTCAACCTCATCCTCACAGTCTACCAACATTTACATATACCAATTCCACATGGAGCATAATCGCATGGTGCATTCTTCCAGAAAATGATTCCGTAGTTCTCTGTGCTATGTAATCACTGAGAAGTTCCATAGTCCCAGGATTACATTCATTCATTTTGTTGAACTCTGACTTAAGTGGACTTCAGCATAGTGTTTAAAAGAGTACATAGATGGCTTAAGAATCTGCTGTATGCAGAGTGTACCAGCTATGGTGATTCGCATTTGTAACCTGCCTGCCCTTACATGCACAGTCTACTCGGTTACAAAGCGCTTACAGGACTATCTCTGACAAAAGGCTCCTTTTATCATCAAGTTGTTGGCATTCATGGTTCCATACTCAAAATGGAGAATGGAATACAAACAATAATTATTCTACATATAAAGCTCAGTTTTGACTGAAGCAGAAAGGAACTGATAGATATTAAGCTCCTATTCAGTGCTAGACAACTTCACATGTTAAACCCCTCTTGGCCTTAATATTTTCCAACGGATCTGCAAAAGCCCTATTCCCAAGTGAGGAAACGGTCACAGAAATTAAGTAACTGTTCCCATGTCTCTGCTAGAGAGTGGTCAAATGGAGAACTGAATATAGGTCTTTCCTGATTATAAAATCTGCACCATTTCCCCTACACTGCGAATTCCTACAATGATCATGAATTTTTTTTTTTTTTTCCTGAGACAGAGTCTCGCTCTGACGCCCAGGCTGGAGCGCAGTGGCGTGATCTCAGCTCACTGCAACCTCTGCCTCTCGGGTTCAAGCGATTCTCCTGCCTCATCCTCCCGAGAAGCTGAAACTACAGGCACACGCTACCATGCCCAGCTAACTTTTTTGTACTTTTAGTACAGATGAGGTTTCACAATGTTGGCCAGGATGGTCTCGATCTCCTGACCTCATGATCTGCCCGCCTCAGCCTCCCAAAGTGCTGGGATTACAGGTGTAAACCACCATGCTTGGCCAACGATCATGAATTCTAGGGGGAAAGTTCAGCACAGCAACCATCCTGTGATCCATCCCTTCCTCTCGGAATGATCCTGCTACTTACCAGCTATTGCTATTGTGCTAGGCAGTTTCTTTAACCACCTGAACAATATGTACCTTAATTTCTCGGGCAGAGGACACTGGCTTTTTCCATTATCTACTGCTTGCTGTCAGTCTTTTCAGAATTACTTGGTGGCAAAAGTTCAAAAGGTTCTAGAATGGCTACTCATATGCCAAGGTACAAAGTCTGTCCAGTTCAGAACCTAACGAGCTGACTAAAATTTGCTCCCTGCATTATTTTTTCTCTAACTGGGACTCTTTAAGAAAGTGGTAAATGCTGTTCACAAAAACACACATGGCTTCAAGTTGACATTCCCTCATTTTCTGCTGCATTCTGCTTTAACACTTAGTTCACAATCACCTGTCAGTAGCATGCTGCTATGAGCTCCCGATGCAGGCCAAGAAACAGAACACAAATGAAAAGGTGATTAAGAGTCTTGTGCGCTCAAAAAAAAAAGGGGGGAGGTCTTGACAATACTGAGGCCTCTAAGACGATGAACTATACCTCGCCCACCCTTTTCTCTCCACCTCACAGGCTTGAATTGTAGTGCACTCAGATGACCATGGCCTTCAAGTACAAAGGCAGGGGCTGGGAAGAAGACTGCAAGGACCAGTGAGATGCATTCCTGTCCATTAGGCACTCACAGTCTAATGAGGGCTTCTTACTAAAAGACTTCTCGAGGGATCTTAGCATCCTTTTAGGGTCTAGCTCTGTCCACCTTTTTCCTTCTCTCAGTCCTTTGCTTACCGTGGTCCTGGCAACTCTTCATCTCTTTTCACAAACTTAATACTTCTTCCCAAAGAGCTACCACATATTTCCCACAAAGAACTCAGTGTGGTGATTGGGGGGGTGAAGCAGGACATTTAGCTAGAAACTTCTCTCATTTAAAAAACCCTGTCAATTATTACCATGTTTTTAAGGACACAATTATGTTTTGAAATAACTTTGGGTATCCCTCCTTCATTTCTGTTACTCATTATCTAAGAGCCCAAAGGAAAACCTCTGAAGAAAAATATTTAAATTCTTAAGAAAAGGCAAAGGAAAACTTAAACCTGCAGAGCCTTTGTTTTTTATATTTGGGACTCATGAGATTAGACTAACTTCTTAAAATCTCTCTTAGTTAGGAAAAATTCAAAGTCATTAATCTAAAAACAGTTAACAGTAGACTATTCCTATTTTGTCCAAGTACTGTACTGAGTGATAATTTAATGATATATAGGAAAGTTTGTATGGTTTAATAGGTAACAAAATACAGAAGAGCATATGGTGGGAGACTAATAATGGTATTCACCTATGTTGCTATGTCCACGCCCAAATGTGTAATACTCTCCCCTCCAGAGCAGTGGCCAGCTGTGGGGGAAGGGCAGCCACATTTCTCTTTCTTAGGCTCCCTATAAACCCAAACCCTTCTCCTTATCAAAAATATTTATTAACATTCACTCTGTAGGACTCCCAAAGTTTACAGTTTGGAGAATACACCACAGCCCCTGACATTTCCTAATCCTAACTACCATGAGGCCTGAACACCACCTCGTACTTTCCCTGGGTCAGCTATTCGCCCGCTCCTTCTGTGTTTCATGGAGAAGCGTTTCTTTCTCATAGCCACTGTTATGCTTTTGTGTGTGTGTGCACGTGTGTATATATAAATTAAAATCACAACCTCATAAGAAGAAAAACTGCACTCTCAGGTAGGCACAAATGATGCCACAAAAGATTTTGGAAAAATGTGGAAGGTTCACTTTGAAAATCTCCACTCCCTAAGTACCATAATCCCCAGATGAAGAGAGCAACACTGTGAAAGCCATTTTAGAAGCTCCAAATTCAGTTTCAAGAAATAGCTTTTCTGAGGACTAATGGGTGTAGAGGAGAAGATGATAAACTCATCCCTAAAAAACAATGCTGCTTATCTTTCTTCATCTTTAAAAAGAAAGATCTTAGTTTGGTGGTTAAAAATGTTTGCCACAAGCAGTTCTCTGTGTGAACATCAGAATTCTTGGTGATTATTACACATGGATTTTGCAAACAAGAAAATAAAAAGTGACAAGCTGTCTGGTGACTGAAGAGATGACCTGTTTGCACTGTCAGTCTTCACAGAAGTGTCCCTACCTTGTCTTCACCTCCTGGGTAGCACATGCAACAGGATTTTCTGGGAAGGAGGTCTCTGGCACTCACATTCACCTCCTAGCCTCTGCAAAACCTGAACTGTGGCTTTCAAGGAAGCCTTTCTCAGAGCCAACTGGCTGGCCTGATTGGCATTTACCCATAGAGGGTTATTAGCCATCTTTAAGGCACCAGAGTAAGTGTCATTTCACATGACAAAATGCAGCAAGGGGTTGCAAATCATCTTAAAAAAAATATGTCTGTAAGATAGTTTCCTGGCTTTGAGCCAGCAATAAGGAAAGCACTACTTAAAGCACCCCACAGCATGACTTAGAAGATCCAGTCACAAGGCAGAAACATAGGGCCAGGGTGGCTACAGGCCTGAGCTGGTATCTCTCTAAGCTCAGTGCTCCAATTTCCTCAGCTTCCAAACACACGCAAGGAACCCACACACCTTGCACAAAATTACTAACATTACATAGGACAAACCCTCACAGGCCCTGCCTCAATGAATTCTCAGAACTGCCTTCGCAGGGAGGTGTTATCATTAATGTTTTACAGAAGCAGCAGCGGGGCTCACAAATGCTAAGCGATATTCTCAAAGCCTTAAGTAATGGAGCAAAAATTCACCTGGGTCTGTTCTTCCCTCTTTTAATTGAATAGAAATGAGTGGGCGCATTTTGGCTGTGGATATATTATTCTGCACTACATATCTTTTGCTCAGAAAAAAATCCCACCTTAAAAACATAACTTGTAATGTTCTCTCTCAAGTGCATCATACACCGTCATCACCTCGCCAGATTTTGGTACAGTGTAAAGGATAAACATGTATTCTGCAATAGGCCAACTGACATTAAGCCATAGGAATATAAGTAGATATAAATTAAGTAAAATATGCACTTGAGCTGCAGCTGGATATTATTCTATAAAATAGTAAGACAGATCCACTGATCAAACTGTGATAAACAAAATCTTAATACATTTTTCCAAGCTTCCTCTCTCATTCTTCAATTAGAAAGCAAAAAATGCATGTAAAGTAGGACATGTTGGTTGATGTACTGGGATTTACTAAGCATAATACTGTGAAAGAAGGGTAAGATACCCCAAAATTCTGACTAAATGCAAATACCTGTATAAAAGACTGTTCAAAATGTTCCCAGCACAGACTGCCAGGAATGAATGGCCTTGGGTTATTTAATGACTGTTGATTTTGATGTGTATTATGTAGACGAAATACTGTCCTATAATTCATTCTTCTTTGGAAAGCATGTTTTGTCTGTTAATCTTCTGTGGTAGTAGTATCTGTTTCCTTATTTGAAACATTGTTTTAATTCTCTTTGGGCAATGTTATTTATCTTATTTTCATTTTTGAGACAGAGTCTCACTCTGTTGCCCGGGCTGGAGTGCAGTGGCACAGTCTCAGCTCACTGCAGCCTTGTTCTCCAGGGCTCAACCAATCCTCCCACCTTAGCCTCCCCAGCAGCTGGGACTACAGGGGCTCGCCATATCCAGCTAATTTTTCTTTGTTTCTTTCTTTCTCTCTCTCTTTTTCTTTTTTTTTTTAAGGGACAAGGTTTCACCATGTTGCCCAGGCTGGTGTCAAACTCCTGGACTCAAACGATCCACCCCCCTCGGTCTCCCAAAGTGCTGGGATTACAGGTGTGAGCCACCATGCCTGGTCTGGGCAATCTTGTTTTTTAAATAACATATTAAAAAGCCCAACAATGTAAAAGGGTTGGATCCTAGAAAGTCAAATAAATATAATGTTCATTATTAAGAAGTGCTCTTAAAAATGACTTTCAGAGTTCATAAGGAGTAAGTCACAGACATCATATCTTGAATACAATTCTCCATTATACATTATAGTGGAGTCTACACGAAGAAAAACAATTCCTGAATAATTTAAGGTTACAAAATTAGATACTTTAAATTTCATCTCCTTTCCTTTGCCTGTAATGGAATAGCCAAGGCAAATAGCATGAAAGAGAAACGGAGTACCTGAAAACTCCAGAAACTTTATTATGAACTTTTAATAGCTTGTTCATCAATTTTTTAACTAACCCCAGTTTAATAAATGCCAAGCACTTTACATGTATTAACTCAATTATTCCTGACAACAACTCTGTGAGGTAGGAGTTATGATTACCTCCATATTATAGATGAGAAAACAGACATGGAGATGTTAAGTAATTTGCCCAAAGTCACACTGCTAGTATATACTAAACCTTCAGTAGCCTGGCTGACCAGAGTCTACTTTTAACCAACACATTTCCTTACCCATAAGACCCAATTGAATGGAGTTTGCTTTCCCTAGTGTGAAAGTTCATGAGGTACAGTGCCATAAATACAGCAGAAGAAAAGAAGTGGGGAGGAGTGGGGTGAGGGGCTCAGAGACTTTCCAGTTTGTAGCAAGAATGTAACCACTGGTCATAGGGGCACTAGGCTGAAAGCTTTAGGAAGTCAGGGATGCAGAGCCTGGGCCACATTGCTGAATAAATAAATATTAAGAAGAAAGGAAAGATATTTGCAGAATGAAAAAGACAGGAGGAAGGGCTGCTTCCTCACCTTGACCAGAATCCTGGATTTCAAGGCTCCAGGATTGCCTGGCTACAGCACAACTGAACTGGCAACTGAAAGGAATGCAGTGAACCCATGTACTTTGATCTTGGTAAAGCAGTTGATACAGTGTCCTGTGAAATCAGGATCCTAAATCAACTAAAACTTATGTTGTTCCAAGAACCACACAAGTTAAGCAGGCTAGAAAGAAAAACACTGTCTACATCTACCAGTATGATGAAGAAAAAAGCCACAAGGAGTGGAATTCAATCCGTATTCAAAAGTAACTTAGAAATTACTCACGCTGTTTTAATCAAATTTGCACATAACATTAATTTGGGAGGTGTGAAGAGGGCAAATGAGGGCGAGCCAATTGACTTAGTTAAATTAGTAGAGAGGTAAAGAAAAACATAAGTTCAGTTTCATTTTTGTGTCCCCTTTAATTTGTAGGGAGTGGCTATGGATGTCCAATGGGTAGTAACCACCTCTAGACCTAAAATGCCAAGACTGAACTAAGTAAGCAATAGCAAATAGATACATGTTTAAAATGTTAAGACTTCGGGTCTGAACGTCACAGAGCATGGTCCTATTATTCCATACACTATCAGTAAAGTTCCATGGGAAATAATATTCCTTTCAACAAGACTTCGCTAGGAAAACCCAAAGAAAAGCAGGGGCTCAAAGGCTGAGTTTAGGAGGTCAGATGAAAAAGTCAGTGGCGTATGTATAATCTGGCCCCACTACAAATATGCCGCACAGGCAGAAGGTCATGAGAATGGTTTGCAAACACATGGCAGGACAAAGAACAGCACAGAAGGGAGAGAGAAGCAAGCTAAAACTTGAACTAACATTATTTTGTTAAGCATAAATTATAATTTCTAATTTCTTTAATGTTGAGAAATAGCTTATCCCTTGGTGGAACTATCTGTCCTCCCAGCAAAACTGTATTTTAAATGTTAGCAGTTGATTTAGAACTAACAAATGAGAGTAAGAGAGATCTGAAACATTTGAAAAAAACAAAATGACCTATATTCAGGCTGGGCCCTAGGAAATGTAAAAGTGAACATCATTGCATGCAGCTCCTGAGACTGAAGAACTGAGCACTATTAGCTCTGTAGCCAACGTGCAGGAAGAGGTTCTTGCCCAGATATGGGTTCTAAGTATATCCTAGCAGGCTTGTTTATGGGAGGAAAGCATATGTTTCTAGAAAATAAAAGGCTCTGAAAGGAAAGAGGGTCACTGAATAATTAAAACTTTCTAATATGTCACCCTTACTACTCTCAATCATAATCTGTACAGTTATTTTTTAAAGTGAAGCCCTCAATATGTGAGCAATGCAGGCAAGGAATACCTTTGGGTATCTGCAGAATTAATGACAATAGTAACAGCAACAGCAGCTAACACCTGAGTGTTAACTATGTGCCAGGAACTGTTCTAAGCGTTTTATATAAACTATCCTTACAACTAACCCTAGGAGGAAAATATTGTTATATCGTCATTTTATAGAAAGTTAAATAACTTTCCCATGTTCCCATGGCTGGAAAGGCAGAGTAAAAACCTAGGCAGTAGACTCCAGAGCTCATGCTCTTCAAGAAATTGTCATTGAAGACAGGTAAAGCCCACAATAAAATCCCATATATTTCTCTGTCTTCTAAAAGAAACAGCAACAAAAACAGAGAAATCTAGCACAGAGGCATAAGGATTAGAGCCATCCCACATTGTAGATTTGAATAGGAAATATATGTGAAAAACTTCAGTCAAATGACAATGCTCTGAGAGATTACTGATTAATACTTACACAGGACAAAAAGCAAACCATAGAACCTACACAGACAGATCTTCCACAAAGTTTGATGACTGGCCCCCTCCCATGGTTTAAAAAATCATCCATACAATGACAAACTCAAAATTCGCTTCAGCTCAGACCTTTCTCTAGAATGCCCCAATGCCCTCTAGAACCCTTCCCTCACCAGGCTGCCCTCAGAACCACCTGCAGGGCCTTCAAAACACACTTTCCCAGGCCCCTCCCCAGATGTGAACCATTGAAATCACAGAGGTGGAGGGGTGCTCCTGGAATCTGCACATTTAGGAAACTCCCAAGTGATCCTTAGATGCAGCCTAGTTGGCGAAAGCCCGCTGCAGACACTCTACTTCTTCCTCCATGCTACCATCAGAATTGCTGAAGGCAGAGATCAAGGCAAAATTATTTCCCTTCTCAAGAACCTTCAATGGAATAACCTTTATTCAAAAGAAACCAAGTGAAGTCTAAATTCCTCAGCAGGACACTCTAGGCCCCTCTGTAATCTGTCCCAAACTACGTATCCAGCTGCTTTCCTCCTCCATCCCTCAGTCCATCCCAGCAGCATTCCCCAAACATATTCTGTACTTCTACATCTCCATGCTTTGCTGCTCCAATGTTCCCTCAGTTCTCCCATCAATTCTCTACCTGTCACCATCTTTGTCATCCTTCAAGACCCTACTTGTGAGACCACCCTGATCTTTCAGTCTCTCCTGAGCAAATGTCCAAAAAATTTAGCTCTCACAAGAATTACAACATATCCTGTAAACTGTGCTGAATTATACTAAACTGTTTACATGCAGGTCTTCTCTTCAAAGCAGGGGCATATCTTACTTATCTTTCATACTGTGGATGAGAAAGAGACCTAGGTCAAAGTTTAGCTCTCCCTGCTAGTTACTAGCACTGTAATCTTGAGTGGGTTATTTAAACACACTGAGCCTCAGTTTTGTAATCTTTGAAATGGAACACCAATGACACCAACCTTCATGGCTGACATAAAACATGAAAAGTGGCACACTCTGGACCACCTGAAATGCACTAACATGATAGCTGTTGTTAATATTTAGTGTTAACTTTTGTTTCCCATCCCACTAGAGTGCATTGCAGACAACGTAAATGCTCAAACAGCATTTGCTTTTACTCAGTAAAAGCATTTGCTTTCAAAGTAATGATAAATGTTAAGTGATTTCTTAGTCCTTTCTCCTGACCCAATTTTGTTCTGTTATAAAGAAAATTTCATAATATTTCTATTCCTATTCTATTTGTACTCTCTTTTCTTTCCTTCAAAAATTAATGTTCAAAATTCTAATGAACAAGCCCTGTCAGTGTCCCTCCTACTCTAGCTTGGCTGTTTGCTTTGAACTACAGTAACTGCCTGCAGCCACAGTGTCGCTGCCCAGAGAATTGCCTATTTCACCCTTACAACAAATAGCACTTTGTAGGCAAACTGGAAGAGAGCCCAAAGTAGGAGGGGGGAAAACCAAGGAAAAGGAATTTGGGCCAAAAACTGAGTTGACACCCACACTATCATTCACACTAGAATACAGGTAAGGAGAGAACAGGAAAGAAAAGGGGTTCAGATCAACAACACAAATCTTCCCCAACCACCTACCTCACCACCCACCCATGGAAAATGCATTCCAAGACTCACAAAGGACTTGCTGGTCAGCTCACTGCAAGACACACATGGCTATTGTTGTGAATAAAATACTGTCTCATATAATAGCTTCTTATCCTCACCAAACCAATCCTATTGGATTGTCCCCTCCCGCATTTACAGGAGATGAAACCCAAGGTCACACAAGTCCACAGAAGAGAGTGCTGGGACTAGAACTCAAGTCTTTTATGCTCCAAATCCTAGGTCCTTCCCACTGCCTCTATATAGGTTGGAAAAAGCAATTTAAAAAGTGCTCTCAGAAGCTCACCAAATCCACCAGTTGTAAAGGTAAAGGTAAAACAAGATGGGTTTTGTGCTGTTAAAAACAATTCTGGTGCCAAGGATGCGGGTTGTCACAGCAACAAGGCTCCAACTACAGCCTTTGTAATGATCAGTCCAGCATTTTAGTATGGTGTTCCAGGAAGATCCTTTAGTCAGGTTTCTGTTCCTAGATGGAAACTGTCTCCATGATTTCATTTGTTCATTTGGTTTGGGGAGGCGGGATCACGGAAGGAATATATTTTTCTTTCTTTTTTCAACCAAACTCTGATGTTGACTTTAAGACTGAGGTAATGTGAAAGGCAAAAGAAGTTTCTAAAGCAAATTTGTGTTCATCATTCTTGTGAGGGAGTTCAAGGGGCAACGAAGCAGTCCTAGAAAGCACAGATCCTGAAGCCATGGCAGCTTGGGTTCACATTACAGTTCTGCCACTTCCTGTAATGACCCTGGCTGCTCATGGTGATTGGGAGTAGTAGCCAGACTAGAGAACCCAGCCTTGGTTTCCTCTGCTACAAAACGGGGCTGTTGTCAGAAGCAAATGAGCTAATATATGTAAAGTGCTGCAAACAGTGCCTGGCACATGGTGAAGTGTTTCCTAGTCTTATTTCCAGATTAGTCACTAGGACTGGATTCTTTTTTAAGTGTATTTTATAAGAAGGTTAAAGAAGACTTTTTGTACAACTTGTTAATGCATAATGCCCCAAACGAGCACAAAGATTATTTACAAGTTTCACTTCCTGATAGGATCTTCCAGGATTTCCATCTGTAGAGTCGAGTCCCTAGAAGGCCGAGCAGTGGAATTTGAAGAATTTTTCTTTTTCCCAACAACACTGCAAGAAAACCTAAACCCATTCTCTCAATATTACAAATGGTTTCCATAAGGGGGAAAAAATCCATAAAGATCCTTACTGCATTAAAGTAACAAATAGAAGGGGACATTTTAAAATGCATGTATTCTAAAAAGCAACCAAACTATCAGAAATTTACAGTTATACCAGTCTAGAAAGACATAGCTCAGATCATACAGGGATGACAGTCCTAGGACTGGAATAAAACCTGCAGATGGATCAAAAGATGTCCCCCTACTGCCAACCACTAGAAAATGCTGAAATTCCAGGAACAAAGTACTATATACTTGGGATGATTAAGAGCAAAATGCTTTTAAAAATCCTCTCAGACTAGGATTCTGCTAGTAGCAGAAATCTATTCAAATATTACTCTCTTCTCTCTCAAAGAGGCTGTATGTACAACAAATTACACAAACGATGTTGGATTTTCCCCAGAAAAGCAAATAAAACTAAAGACAGGAGCACTATTGGGGTCACAGTAAAGGTCTGAGGTCCTGTCCTGCACCAGGATACCCAGATGGTAGAGAGGGGCTAAAACCCAGTGGACAATGTCCTCCCAGCAGTGTGCCCTGACAGGGCAGACGCAGCCCCGCTGACACCGCTTCACACAAAGGGACCCTGGAGGCTGGCCCTTCAAAAGCAAAACAAGCTGGTGTTCCAAACCATCTTTTTCCTAGGGACTGCTGTGCATACCCCCTCAATGTCGTAGTTGGGGTGGGGGAAAAAAGTGATGCTTTGTACTCTAACATAGCCATCTTTCCACGATGCAAACATTTTCCAGCTTTCTTGGTTTACTTTTTGCTATCAGCTGTTCTCTGGACCCCTCTTCTTTATCTCACTCCCTAGTCTTCTTTCTGACATAAACTCTTTGCCTTTCTTTTCATTCCAATTCCCCTTTTGGAGAAGCCACAGCATACATTAACATGATACACTAGGAATTGCAAAATAATAGCACTCTTTGCACCTTGCCAACATATATTCTGCACCATTTCTAAATATTGACCTTTTTTCTTTCTCTTTCTTCCCCATTTACCCCCAAATCAATTTTAAGATATGAACAAATCTTCCCGTATCTCCTGGGGTAGATGATCTCTTTACTCAACTCCAAGTGGCTCTTACCCTCCCTTCTCTCTCTGTGTGTGTCCCACCTATCCTCTCCCCCTTTATATGCATAATCTACCTATTTCTCCCTAAACCTATTCCTCCTCAGGCCAGACAGACTGTTCAAATGCAACCACTCCAGATGTAATACGCCACATTTAAAGGCCAGAAATTTTTATTAAAAGTATGGGGCTTGGGGTTTGCTTTGCTCTGCTTTGTGTTTGGGGTTGGGGGAGAAAAGGATGAAATCAAGTTTCGCTTTATGTCCACTGTGTATTGTGGGCCAGGTGTGGTGACTCATGCCTGTAATCCCAGCACTTTGGGAGGCTGAGGCAGGCAGATCACACGAGGTCAGGAGTTCAAGACCAGCCTGGCCAACACGGCGAAACCCCCTCTCTCCTAAAAATACAAAAATTAGCTGGGTGTAGTGGTGCACACCTGTAATCCCAGCTACTCAGGAGGTTGAGGTAGGAGAATCACTTGAACCCAGGAGGCAGAGGTTGTAGTGAGCCAAGACCACAGCACTACATTCCAGCCTGGGCTACAGAGTGAGACTCCATCTCAAAAAAACAAAACAAAACAAAACAAAACAAAACAAAAAACCTGTATTGTGCTTTTTATTCAAACCCTATGCTTCCATTTACATGGCCATGAAAGGGCTATCTCTAAGGGCCTAAAGAGGCTATTTCCAGCTCACAAAGCTATTTTGTTTGGTTTACAGGAAGTTCTAAAATGTTGAATTAGCCAACCTTTAAAATCAGATTTCACACAATAATCCAGATTTCTGGCTTACAGTGAAAAATCAGAAAATCTGGCAACACCAGCCCACATTCCCACGCGGCAACAATGCACTTCTGATGGGCCTCCCACTCCTGATGACCCCACCTGGAGGGCGAGTGCCTGCTGCCACAAATCATCTCTGAGGCATACTATTTGCTCAAGACCCCTAGGCTACTGCTAGTATGCAACTCTGATTAGCACAGAAATTACAGATCTAACTTCTGCTTGGTACAGAACTTAGCAGGTATAAATAAGTTATAAGGAAAATAATTTAGAACAGGTGAAAGATAAACTATTTTGGAATAGAAAAATACCTTGAGAGCTAAGTTGAAGAACAAGTGCATCTCTCCTCTCTCTCTCTGAGTGTGTGTTTGTGCAAGATGTATAAAACCGCAGCCCACTTCCCACTTTGTACTTTATTACTGGCTAAATATTAAGATAAATAATACAATTGTTAAAGTAAAACTTGAACAGAATAAATTCACTCCAGTAAAGAGATTATACTTGAGTATAATGAAGCATAATTTTATTGTATTTAAAAAATAAAGGTACGAATGAAACAGCCTATGAATATGATGTAGATATATGGATATTTATTTATTCATTCATTTACTTTGAGGTAATGTAAATGAAAAAAATACTTTTTTTATTGAATATATTTATGGCATTTATTCAGCAAACATTTGTTATAGCAGTTTTTTCAGCTAAGACATAACACCTTAGCAAATATTAGGTATATCTTTACATGATATGTTTATGCACAGTAGTTATTGTGGGTGAGATTTAACTAGGAAGAGGGTGCTTAAGATGTACTTTACAAGTGGCATTCTATCATCAATATGGGTGACAAAAGAGAACAGGGCTAGAGAAAACACCAGAACAATTAAGTGATTTAAAGTTACCCTCTCAATTCCGGGATAAAATTTCATTCAAGTAGTTTTATCAATAGGCTGATACTTCTAAGACCAACTTGGGATGACAAGAGCATTGGCCTGGAAGCCTAAATGCTGGGATGCCACTACAGCTCTACTCTTCAAACATGCAGCACGAACCAGAGGAGTTATCTGGTACCTTTACACCTCAAAACCTGATTCTCTTTTTCTTGTAACAGAAATATTACTAGGTATCATAGGTGTTATAAAACAAATACAAAGAAATGTGCAGAAATGAGAAAGGGAACAGTAGATAAGAGAATAGGTATATATTGAGGCCGGGCACAGTGGCTCACGCCTGTAATCCCAGCACTTTGGAAGGCCGAGGTGGACGGATCATGAGGTCAGGAGATCGAGACCATCCTGCCTAACGGTGAAACCCCGTCTCTACTAAAAATACAAAAAAAAAAAAAACAATTAGCTGGGTGTGGTGGCAGGCGCCTGTAGTCCCAGTTACTTGGGAGGTTGAGGCAGGAGAATGGCGTGAACCCGGGAGGCGGAGCTTGCAGTGAGCTGAGATTGCGCCACTGCACACCAGCCTGGGCAACAGAGTGAGACTCCATCTCAAAAAAAAAAGAGAGAATAGGTATATATTACAAAATATTTAGAGGTCTGGTTTAAAATATAAAAGTCTGGTATAAAATGAGTCTGGTTTCAAATTCCACCTCCGCCACTTCTGTGTGACGTTGTTGTAAATTACATAACGTCTCCAGCCTTATGACCTCATTTGTACAGTGGGAATAAGTCTACCTTTCACTCAGAATTCTTTTGAGGATATATGAGAATGCATGTAAATTCCAGGGCATAGGTTTGGACAACCAATAAGTGCCTAATAAATAGTTGTTATTATTAATAACTTTAGGTGTTCTATACATTGTCCAAGTACTTCTTAATCAGGTAAGTTAAATACGAAAACAAAAAAGTAGCCATATCTGAGAATACACTGATTTTAAAAGCCTGTTCAGCACAGTGCCACTGCAAGCATCAGGGGGACCATTTTTCCAAGAATTTTAATTTTCTAATATTTCTTAAAATTCGGTTGTAAGCAATCAGTGAAGAGAATTTTGACTGATGGCATTTTATACCCGGTCTGAAGAGTTCTGTCCTGTCTCTATAGCGCGAGAGATTTTGAGACACACCTTTCTGGCGGCCAATGACCATCAGAGAAAAAGGTGTCCTCTTGTACATCCTTTCTTCTCCTTGTTCTGTAGAACTCGCTGCAGTGCTGGCTATCTGTTGATGCTAATATGTAGCAATGGGATTTATGCGTTGCTGGGGAAGTGAAGCTTTCTCTGGCACTATTCCTAACTATTACCAGCAAGCATAACAGGAAAGAAAAAAATGTTTAAAAAAAAATGCTTGTAATGGAACCTAACACCGTATTTATGAGCGTTCCCCAATAGCAGGTGTCAAGGGGTAGATACAGACCTCTTGAAAACCTCAGAGGAGTAGTAGTTCCCAGACTTTTGATTTCACGGGCCAGTAAAATGTCAAAAGAAAGACTATCATAAAATTGCCAGCTTAAAACTGGACTTAGAAATAACACCAAAAAACCATCACCAGCCTTTCATAACATGAAAAAACAAGCCAACCCTCCAGTAGGAAGGACAACCCAAGATTAAACAAAACAAAAGCAAAACAAAACAAAAAAACAGACTTTTGTAATTGAATAAACTTAGCACTAAAGTTGAAACAGAAAAGCTTGTTGCACTGTCTTTACTCTTCTCACTTTTTCATGGGCTGGTGAAACTGTCATCAAGGACCCACTCTGGAAACGACTGCTCAAGGATGAACTGGGAGTTGGTCCCATCGCCCATCCAGCCCGGGCTGCACTATCTCATAGACGAACCAAGGGCCATGGTGGACTATGTGCTGTTTGGGTCACCACACCTTCCAAGAAGACTGACATATCCTTAAAGCTTCTCTTTTGTCTTAATAACCAATGATGGGCTCGCTGGCCACAAATGTTTCAAACCCATTTGAAGGTGTGTTCAGTCAGCATCCAGCCTTCGTGCACAACTGCTAAGACGGTGGTTCTGAGCCGAGCTGCACGTGAGAATTACTTCGAGGCAGGGTGGGCTCTTTTCAAAACTAACTCCATATCCACAGATTCTGATTCAATAGGCATGGGGAAGGGTCTGAATATACGTATTTAAAAAATATTCCCCAGACTGATTCTGATGCCAGCCAGGGTTGAGAAAAACCATATTTCTTGGCATTCATCCTGAATTTATATCTTGTAAAGCTTTAAGGTATAACTCTTCATTCATTCCTCTGGGTGACAAATACTAATAGAGGATCTGCCATGTACAAGGCACTAGAAAATCAGTAGAGAACAAGAGAGATAAACCCCTACACTCACCACACTGACAGAGTGCTGGAGCATGAAGACAAGGAGGCAACTAAAATAGCACACTCGGACTTATTAGAATAAAGTGAACTACCAAGGCTGCCTATGGCCCTATCCTTGTGGCTTCACAGACCTCCATGCCATCTCCTCTCAGATGACTCTTTCCAGGTGCTAGAAATCCTGATATTTCTATCAGAGAAACAGATGAGCAAGGACCCTGTCCTCATGAAGCTTACATTCTAGCAGCAATGTCCAAATATTCCAGGTATCATTACAATGGTCATTCCAGCTCGAGTGTCTTTCTGAAGGTTAGGTGCCCATGACTTCGTGGGAAAAAACACACTGTGAAAACTCAATTAAGACTATATTTTCCATTTTGGTTTTTTTTTTCCAAAATCTTTTTTTTTATTTTTTGAGACAGAGTCTCACTCTGTCGCCCAGGCTGGAGTGCAGTGGCACGATCTCAGCTCACTGAAAACTCCGCCAACCAAGTTCAAGTGATTCTCCTGCCTCAACTTCCAGAGTAGCTGGGATTACAGGCACCACCACCACATCCGGTTAATTTTTTAATTTTTAGTAGAGACGGGGTTTCAC
Source organism: Mandrillus leucophaeus (assembly GCF_000951045.1). Classification (NCBI taxonomy): domain Eukaryota; kingdom Metazoa; phylum Chordata; class Mammalia; order Primates; family Cercopithecidae; genus Mandrillus; species Mandrillus leucophaeus. The sequence continues at coordinate 1,979,106 of NW_012105276.1, forward strand.
CACGTTGGCCAGGCTGGTCACAAATTCCTGACCTTAGGTGATCTGCCCACCTCAGCCTCCCAAACTGCTGGGATTACAGGAGTGAGCCACCATGCCCAGCCCCAAAATCTTTTTGATGAAGCCTAGCATTTCATGGTTTTTGTTTTTCTGCAACAGCAAGTCAGGACAACAACATGAAGGTACTTTCAAAGCCCTTCCCTGAGTTTATCCAACAAAACACCATCCTATGAAAATTCTATAATTTCCCCTTAATACCCAACCACCTATTAGCCAACAAGAAACTCACCTGCAAATCTTCTGATGACTAATACATCCTAGTGTGGTTTCCCTGGAGCAAATCCCCAGTGGTTAGACATTTCATAATCCAGAAAAGCTGTCATCTGCAAACTTAGAAACTCCACTGTGTGCTCCTTCTTTAGATCAATTATATAAATAAGACCCAAGGGACCCCACTGTTTACACACCTCTAAGCAGAGAAGAAATCCTGATCCTTAACCTTTATTGTTGGTCTTTAAGGCAGATAGATTCTAATGCCTACTCTGTCACTACATGTGTAAACTTAAGCTAATCACATCACCTCCCTGTGCCTGGATATGCTCAACTATAAAATTTAAGGGTTAATCCCTTCCAGCTGTAATAGTCTTTCTATTCAAAATGACACAACTGCATCCTTAATTCTAAGACTTCAACTTCGACACAGCCTTCAAAAATATAAAAGGACAGCAATACTTTTCCCCTCAAAAAACCTCAAATATTCAGAAGGCATCCCTTCTTTTCATTGGATTATCCTTCATCTCCAGAGGAGATAAAAGAGGTTTCCCATATGGACTGGTAGAGAAGGGAAACCAAGTAGACTGCACCATCTGGACAGCCAACACACTAACAGAGGATTGGGGCACAATGGACGTTCATCACAAAGAGGTCACACACATTGGCCATGAGATTTGAATTCTTCCTCCAGCTCTCCTTCAACACTGTGAGATAGCTACCACCCAAATCAAGTAATTTATTAAATCTAGTTCATTGGATAGACCTACAGTATTTGGAGAACTTGGCACTAAGTTACCTGGGATTTCTTACCTGCCAGCTTCAGAAGACATCTGGGAATGGTAATTTCCTAATGTCTTTGCAGTGAAGACTGTAAAATCAAGTATGAACTTACATCAATGACAAGTTAAAGCCAAGCTCTGAGAAAAAGGTTTGTTTCTAAACCTCAATCCTCTCTCCTTCCCTAAATATAAGTCTGTCACTAAATATTTGAGGCATATTAGCAAAAAAGAAAACAAAGCTTAGCCTGAGTGGGAACCAAGTCCATAGTTGATTTTTGCCAGTTATCCTACCTTCTCACAATTTTCAAAAGCAACTCAAACCCCGCAAGTTTCAGATTTGCACAAAATGTTAGAAACTCTCTTCCAGATACATAAACAGAACTACAAAGACCCAGAGGAAGGAATTCAGATTTCAGAAGCTTGCAACAGACTAAACAATTTCAAAATGGTACCACAGGTGCAAACATTTCAAGAGCTGAATGCCATGTGGCCTGGCATTTAGATTTCTCAAAAGCCCCGAAAATAAGGGCTAATTAGCCCTAGAACTCACCTCCATCACTCAGTGATCCCAGCTCTCACACAGGACTAACAGTGCCCCCAAACTACTGAGTTTAACATAGTACTGACTGACTACCATTTTCAACAAAGTCATCCTCCATTCCTCTCTCATATAATTAGAAGACATAAATTCAAAAATGTCAAAGGCTAGAAGATTGGATCAAAATAAATAGGATAACACTGAGAAGGAACAACAACAAAAACTTCTCCAAAAAAAATCTGCCGAAGAAATACAGGATGCAACAGCTCACAGAGCAAATATCTGGGGGTTTTGACTATCCAAAACATGATTATCTAATAAAGAAGTTGGTGCTCAGCACTGCCTAAGAAAACCAAAGGCAGCTGTAAGCTTAAGGTGCAGTAAGTAGACATTCATGTCTAGGTCTCATAAGACAGCCGTCTTACTGTACTCTCTGTTGGCCAGATCACATCTCAATTACATATTCAATTCCAGATTCTCCATGTGAGATGCTGATAAACTGAGAAGACATCGAGAAACCACATCCCAATAAAAGACTGTGAAAAGAATTGGGACTAGTTTGCATTAGGAAAATCAACTGGGGGTAAGGGGACATCATATTCTCTTGGTGCATTCAAAGAGAGTAGGCAGCTCGAAAAGAATAAAATCATTGGAAAAAAAAAATTCAAGGAGATAGCCTTCAGCTCAAGTAATAATACAACAAACAGTCCAAAGGTGTAATAACCTGTCTTCAGGAGAAGAAGTTCACAGTTCCTGGGGTTATTTAAACAAAGGTTACCTAGAAAGGGTAAGAATTTATTAAAATCAATAAATTGGATAGGGCCCCTCTAAAATGCCAATTCTGATTCTATGATTCCCAACTTACTCCACTATCATACTGTGTTCATCTGCCATGATCTCCCTCCAAACTGCCCCTTTCTTTCAATAATGATTTGCCCAGACCCTAATCACATCAGACCTGATCACAGAAGTCTCCCACATCAGCTTCCTAAGCTCAATGTTATTATTCCTCCCATGTCAAGAACCACCTCCCTTTAAGAGCTATTCTGAGGTCTAAGGGCAGGCACTATCGCCATTTTGGACAGGATCATTCTTTGTTTAGGAGGAAGGGGGTTGATGTCCTGTGCACAGTAGGATGCTTATGTAGCATCCCTGTCCTCTAGCCACTAGATAACAGCAGCACCTGCCGCCTAGCTGTGATAACCATAAATGTCTCCAACATTCCTCAAGGTCTGCTGAGAAGCAAAACTGCCTACTTCTGAGAACCACTGGTCTTGAGGCAAACGATTAACACCACTGACTTGTGGTTAAGTTTTTCACTAACTAGGTTCCCTCTACCCTCCTTTATTAGTCATATATTCTGTTCCCCCTCCCTGACCATTGTCAAAAGTCAATTCAGATTTCCACTCCTCCCTCAACATACTTCATACACTTTCATCTGGTTCCACACACCCTGGATTCTTAGACAACTCTAACTATCTGCTTCTGCTGGCATCCTCATGTGTGCCTGTCTTATCTGCTCTCTGTGATTACTACGAGAATCCTCTCCTGCCTTGTTAAGATCCCACAGCACCCACTCCAGTTCTCTGCTTCCTGCTGGCACTCAACAAATATTAACTGGTGTTTCTTAGAATGTCAAACACCAGCTCCAATTAAAAATAACTGAAATCCCTTACAAGCTACCACTTCAACAACATAATAATCATGATTACAAAGTTGGGACAAACTTTTGACTTTAATAGCTATTTTGTCGACAGTACTGAGAAAGGAATCAAGTCTAATTTCCAAACTATAGCTACCAAAACAATTTAACTATTTGGACATGACAAACACATCAGAATTTTCTAAAATTATTTTTTAAAAACTCTGCATAATATAAAAATTAAGGGAAAAGGGGGCCTAGTTTCTTTTTTCTTTTTTTTCCATTAAACTTCAGCGATTTTGAGGAAAAAAGGGGCTAAGTTTTTATCACGTTTTTTAAATGCTGGAAAACACAGCAGGGAGAAAACGATATGAATATGGCTCAATACTTTAACTGTTGCATCATATGCTACTCCACATGGTAATGGAAGGCTGGGTCATCTAAGGACAGTTTCCTCTCCAACCTTCTAATCTGTTAGGTTTTAATCAACACGCACACATACACCCTAAATAAAAACGAGACAAATCTATTACAAAGTGTTCAAATATGTAAATAAACTGTGCCAATTCAAGATTTTGGAATTTTTCCCTGGCTCCATAGATTACCTAATCATTTTATGGGGGGCTCCATAAGTAACCTACAGAGATCAAACACCCCAAATCAACTTTCGTGACCCCTGTTTTAACCACCTAATTTTCATCTCAGATTCTTCCCCATCTTGCACTTGGATCTTAACAGGGATTTAGTTAGTTGGTGTCAAGACAGGTGAAGCAAGAACCCCAACTCTGACCTAGCTGACAGTAGGAGTTTGGTCACTATTTTTGGACTGTAAAAATAAATGCTGCCTGCACACCCCATTTATGGGATATGGTGCAGGGTTCTTCCGACAGGTAAGAAGCAGAGGTGCCAGATGCTTTGGCGAGGAAGGTGTGAATCACTCTCACTCTTGGCACTGGGAGGGGCCCCTTGGTTGTTTATAAGGTAGACAGCCCTCACCATTACTGCAAACGGGAATTCCCTGCCTGTCCAGTACAAACCACGTAATAGGTGCTCAATAAACGCTGCCTGAACGGAGTTTTACTACCAAAGCTGCCAAGGAAAGTTTCCAGAAGTCAGCTCTTTAGTCCTATCTCTCTTCCAAAATATGTCCTCAAAGTTTTCTTTGTCCAACAAAAAATATTTTTCAAGATCCAAGAGCAAGAAATCTGCGAGGCAACGAGGAGCCAAATATAAGACCAAGCGGCTACAGCTGGGCCCCACATTCCGCTAGGACTCCCCCGTACCTATTCCCCATCTCTACGACTACATCCTGAGTGCGCCCTCCTTCTCACCTCGGCTGTTTCTTTCCCACAACTCTGCCTCTACACTTTCGGCCACACTCACCCCAACTGCGTGCTCCTGGGACCTCAGAGCCCACGTCTCCCTCTCCAGCAAGGACCTACCTCTCTTCCCCTCGACCTGCAGCAGTTCTTCTTCGCTGCAGCTGGCTTTTTAAGAAATCAAAAAATCTCATTTATCTGCAAGGGATACTTCCTAGTAAAGGGGGACGGAAAGGAGAAGGCCCCTATAAACCCTCTAGTAACCGGAGGTGCTGGTCTTCCCGGCAACCACCCCCAATTCTCCTCCTTTCCAAGCTCCTGAACAGGATTTGAGCAGAAGTCCCGCTCCCAAGAGCCCACGCCTCCAAACAAGCTAGAAGCGGATTATACCGGTACCCAACCCGGAGATGGCCCGCGGCCGGCTGGGTGCACCTGCGGGCCCCCAGCTCCCTCCCACAGGCGCCGGGGGCGGGGCGCCGGCCTTCACCTCCCTGCCCCCGCCCGCTGGGCTCCCAGCGCAGCCCACCCGGCACAGGAAGGAAGCGAAGGAGAGGCGATTCTGGAGAAGTTAAAGGGCTCACCTTATGGACACCGGGGCAGCAAGGCCAGACACCAAACACCCACCTCCGGGAGGAACCAGCGGAGCCGAAACCACCTCTCCCCGCCTTTCGGACTGGGCGGAGGGAGGCAAGAGAAGGGAGAGCGCGCGAGGGGTCCAGGAGCCAGGCAACCGCACTCCCCTCCCGCAGGGCTAGCAGCCCGGGGCCGAAGCGGCCGACGCTCAGACTGCAGAAAGCGGAACAATCTCCCAGGCCCCAGGGGCAGCAAACGGGAGCCCACTCCGCTCGCCACCACCTCCTCGCGACCCCCGGACGTCCCCGAATGAGTTCCCGGCCGCAACCTCAGCTCGGGCCGCGGCGCCTGCGCCAGGGTTGCGCGCTTCGGCTCGGCGCGGCTCCACCTGCGCGTCGCCTTCCCTCGCAGCCCCTTCAAGGAGATAGCCTTCAGCTCAAGTAATAATACAACAAACAGTCCAAAGGTGTAATAACCTGTCTTCAGGAGAAGAAGTTCACAGTTCCTGGGGTTATTTAAACAAAGGTTACCTAGAAAGGGTAAGAATTTATTAAAATCA